>NW_027140685.1:82500-95000 GCF_036365525.1 Heterodontus francisci | reverse complement strand
CACACACACACCACAGTCCAGGCCCTGAGACTTATATATATACACACACACACCACAGTCCAGGCCCTGAGACTTATATATATACACACACACACACCACAGTCCAGACCCTGAGACTTATATATATATACACACACACACCACAGTCCAGGCCCTGAGACTTATATATATACACACACACACACCACAGCCCAGACCCTGAGACTTATATATATATACACACACACACCACAGTCCAGGCCCTGAGACTTATATATATACACACACACACCACAGTCCAGGCCCTGAGACTTATATATATACACACACACACACCACAGTCCAGGCCCTGAGACTTATATATATATATACACACACACACCACAGTCCAGGCCCTGAGACTTATATATATACACACACACACACCACAGTCCATGCCCTGAGACTTATATATATACACAGACACCACAGTCCAGGCCCTGAGACTTATATATACACACACACTCACCACAGTCCATGCCCTGAGACTTATATATATACACACACACACCACTGTCCAGACCCTGAGACTTATATATATACACACACACACCACAGTCCAGGCCCTGAGACTTATATATATACACACACACACCACAGTCCAGGCCCTGAGACTTATATATATACACACACACACCACAGTCCAGGCCCTGAGACTTATATAAATACACACACACACACACCACAGTCCAGGCCCAGAGACTTATATATATATACACACACACACACCACAGTCCAGGCCCTGATACTTATATATATACACACACACACCACAGTCCAGGACCTGAGACTTATATATATACACACACACACCACAGTCCAGGCCCTGAGACTTATATATATACAAACACACACCACAGTGCAGGCCCTGAGACTTATATATATACACACATACACACCACAGTGCAGGCCCAGAGACTTATATATATACACACACACACACCACAGTCCAGGCCCTGAGACTTATATATATACACACACACACCACAGTCCAGGCCCTGAGACTTATATATATATACACACACACTCACCACAGTCCATGCCCTGAGACTTATATATATACACACACACACCACTGTCCATGCCCTGATACTTATATATATACACACACACACCCCACAGTCCAGACCCTGAGACTTATATATCTACACACACACACCACAGTCCAGGCCCTGAGACTTATATATACACACACACACACCACAGTCCAGGCCCTGAGACTTATATATATACACACACACACCACAGTCCAGGCCCTGAGACTTATATATATATACACACACACACCACAGTCCAGGCCCTGAGACCTATATATATACACACACACACCACAGTCCAGGCCCTGAGACTTATATATACACACACACTCACCACAGTCCATGCCCTGAGACTTATATATATACACACACACACCACAGTCCAGACCCTGAGACTTATATATATACACACACACACCACAGTCCAGGCCCTGAGACTTATATATATATACACACACACACACCACAGTCCAGGCCCTGAGACTTATATATATACACACACACACCACAGTCCATGCCCTGAGACTTATATATATACACACACACACACCACAGTCCAGGCCCTGAGACTTATATATATACACACACACACCACAGTCCAGGCCCTGAGACTTATATATATACACACACACACCACAGTCCAGGCCCTGAGACTTATATATATACACACACACTCACCACAGTCCAGGCCCTGAGACTTATATATATACACACACACACACCACAGTCCAGGCCCTGAGACTTATATATATACACACACACACCACAGTCCAGGCCCTGAGACTTATATATATACACACACACTCACCACAGTCCAGGCCCTGAGACTTATATATATACACACACACACCACAGTCCAGGCCCTGAGACTTATATATATATACACACACAAACACCACAGTCCAGGCCCTGAGACTTATATATATACACACACACACCACAGTCCATGCCCTGAGACTTATATATATACACACACACACACCACAGTCCAGGCCCTGAGACTTATATATATACACACACACACCACAGTCCAGGCCCTGAGACTTATATATATACACACACACACCACAGTCCAGGCCCTGAGACTTATATATATACACACACACTCACCACAGTCCAGGCCCTGAGACTTATATATATACACACACACACACCACAGTCCAGGCCCTGAGACTTATATATATACACACACACACCACAGTCCAGGCCCTGAGACTTATATATATACACACACACTCACCACAGTCCAGGCCCTGAGACTTATATATATACACACACACACACCACAGTCCAGGCCCTGAGACTTATATATATACACACACACACACCACAGTCCATGCCCTGAGACTTATATATATACACACACACACCACAGTCCATGCCCTGAGACTTATATATATACACACACACACACCACAGTCCAGGCCCTGAGACTTATATATAGACACACACACACCACAGTCCAGGCCCTGAGACTTATATATATACACACACACACACCACAGTCCAGACCCTGAGACTTATATATATATACACACACACACCACAGTCCAGGCCCTGAGACTTATATATATACACACACACACACCACAGTCCAGACCCTGAGACTTATATATATATACACACACACACCACAGTCCAGGCCCTGAGATTATATATATACACACACACACCACAGTCCAGGCCCTGAGACTTATATATATACACACACACACACCACAGTCCAGGCCCTGAGACTTATATATATATATACACACACACACCACAGTCCAGGCCCTGAGACTTATATATATACACACACACACACCACAGTCCATGCCCTGAGACTTATATATATACACACACACCACAGTCCAGGCCCTGAGACTTATATATACACACACACTCACCACAGTCCATGCCCTGAGACTTATATATATACACACACACACCACAGTCCAGACACTGAGACTTATATATATACACACACACACCACAGTCCAGGCCCTGAGACTTATATATATACACACACACACCACAGTCCAGGCCCTGAGACTTATATATATACACACACACACGCACCACAGTCCAGGCCCAGAGACTTATATATATATACACACACACACACCACAGTCCAGGCCCTGATACTTATATATATACACACACACACCACAGTCCAGGCCCTGAGACTTATATATATATACACACACACACCACAGTCCAGGCCCTGAGACTTATATATATACAAACACACACCACAGTCCATGCCCTGAGACTTATATATATATACACACACACCACAGTCCAGGCCCTGAGACTTATATATATACACACACACACACCACAGTCCATGCCCTGAGACTTATATATATACACACACACCACAGTCCAGGCCCTGAGACTTATATATACACACACACTCACCACAGTCCATGCCCTGAGACTTATATATATACACACACACACCACAGTCCAGACCCTGAGACTTATATATATACACACACACACCACAGTCCAGGCCCTGAGACTTATATATATACACACACACACCACAGTCCAGGCCCTGAGACTTATATATATACACACACACACCACAGTCCAGGCCCTGAGACTTATATATATACACACACACACACACCACAGTCCAGGCCCAGAGACTTATATATATATACACACACACACCACAGTCCAGGCCCTGAGACTTATATATATACACACACACACCACAGTCCAGGCCCTGAGACTTATATATATACACACACACACCACAGTCCAGGCCCTGAGACTTATATATATACACACACACACCACAGTCCAGGCACTGAGACTCATATATATACACACACACATACACCACAGTCCAGGCCCAGAGACTTATATATATATACACACACACACCACAGTCCAGGCCCTGAGACTTATATATATACACACACACTCACCACAGTCCATGCCCTGAGACTTATATATATACACACACACACCACAGTCCAGGCCCTGAGACTTATATATATACACACACACACCACAGTCCAGACCCTGAGACTTATATATATACACACACACCACAGTCCAGGCCCTGAGACTTATATATATACACACACACACCACAGTCCAGGCCCTGAGACTCATATATATACACACACACACACACCACAGTCCAGGCCCAGACACTTATATATATATACACACACACACACCACAGTCCAGGCCCTGATACTTATATATATACACACACACACCACAGTCCAGGCCCTGAGACTTATATATATACACACACACACCACAGTCCAGGCCCTGAGACTTATATATATACAAACACACACCACAGTCCATGCCCTGAGACTTATATATATATACACACACACCACAGTCCAGGCCCTGAGACTAATATATATACACACACACACACCACAGTCCATGCCCTGAGACTTATATATATACACACACACCACAGTCCAGGCCCTGAGACTTATATATACACACACACTCACCACAGTCCATGCCCTGAGACTTATATATATACACACACACACCACAGTCCAGACCCTGAGACTTATATATATACACACACACACCACAGTCCAGGCCCTGAGACTTATATATATACACACACACACCACAGTCCAGGCCCTGAGACTTATATATATACACACACACACCACAGTCCAGGCCCTGAGACTTATATATATACACACACACACACACCACAGTCCAGGCCCAGAGACTTATATATATATACACACACACACACCACAGTCCAGGCCCTGATACTTATATATATACACACACACACCACAGTCCAGGCCCTGAGACTTATATATATACACACACACACCACAGTCCAGGCCCTGAGACTTATATATATACACACATACACACCACAGTGCAGGCCCAGAGACTTATATATATACACACACATACACCACAGTCCAGGCACTGAGACTTATATATATTCACACACACACCACAGTCCTGGCCCTGAGACTTATATATATACACACACACACCACAGTCCAGGCCCTGAGACTTATATATATACACACACACACCACAGTCCAGGCCCTGAGACTTATATATATACACACACACCACAGTGCAGGCCCTGAGACTTATATATATACACACACATACACCACAGTCCAGGCACTGAGACTTATATATATACACACACACACCACAGTCCTGGCCCTGAGACTTATATATATGCACACACACACCACAGTCCAGGCCCTGAGACTTATATATATACACACATACACACCACAGTGCAGGCCCTGAGACTTATATATATACACACACATACACCACAGTCCAGGCACTGAGACTTATATATATACACACACACACCACAGTCCAGGCACTGAGACTGATATCTCTACACACACACACACCACAGTCCATGCCCTGAGACTTATATATACACACACACACACCGCAGTCCAGACCCTGAGACTTATATATATACACACACACACACCGCAGTCCAGACCCTGAGACTTATATATATACACACACACACCACAGTCCAGACCCTGAGACTTATATATATATACACACACACCACAGTCCAGACCCTGAGACTTAATCTCTACACACACACACACACACACACCGCAGTCCAGACCCTGAGACTTATATATATATACACACACACACACACACACACCACAGTCCAGACCCTGAGACTTATATATATACACACACACTCACCACAGTCCAGACCCTGAGACTTATATATATACACACACACACACCGCAGTCCAGACCCTGAGACTTATATATATACACACACACACACCACAGTCCAGACCCTGAGACTTATATATATACACACACACACACCACAGTCCAGACCCTGAGACTTATATATATACACACACACACACCGCAGTCCAGACCCTGAGACTTATATATATACACACACACACACCACAGTCCATGCCCTGAGACTTATATATATACACACACACATACCGCAGTCCAGGCACTGAGACTTATATATATACACACACACACACACCACAGTCCAGGCACTGAGACTTATATATATATACACACACACCACAGTCCATGCCCTGAGACTTATATATATACACACACACACACCACAGTCCAGGCCCTGAGACTTATATATATACACACACACACACACCACAGTCCAGGCACTGAGACTTATATATATATACACACACACCACAGTCCAGGCCCTGAGACTTATATATATACACACACACACCACAGTCCAGGCACTGAGACTTATATATATATACACACACACCACAGTCCATGCCCTGAGACTTATATATATACACACACACACACCACAGTCCTGGCCCTGAGACTTATATATATACACACACACACACCACAGTCCATGCCCTGAGACTTATATATATGCACACAGACACCACAGTCCAGGCCCTGAGACTTATATATATACACACACACACACCGCAGTCCAGACCCTGAGACTTATATATACACACACACACACCACAGTCCAGACCCTGAGACTTATATATATACACACACACACACCACAGTCCATGCCCTGAGACTTATATATATGCACACAGACACCACAGTCCAGGCCCTGAGACTTATATATATACACACACACACACCGCAGTCCAGGCACTGAGACTTATATATATATACACACACACCACAGTCCAGGCCCTGAGACTTATATATATATATATATACACACACGCCACAGTCCAGGCCCTGAGACATATATATATACACACACGCCACAGTCCAGGCCCTGAGACATATATATATACACACACTCACCACAGTCCAGACCCTGAGACTTATATATATACACACACACACACACACCACAGTCCAGACCCTGAGACTTATATATATACACACACACACACACACCACAGTCCAGACCCTGAGACTTATATATATACACACACACACACACCGCAGTCCAGACCCTGAGACTTATATATATACACACACACACACCACAGTCCAGACCCTGAGACTTATATATATACACACACACACACCGCAGTCCAGACCCTGAGACTTATATATATACACACACTCACCACAGTCCATGCCCTGAGACTTATATATATACACACACACACCACAGTCCAGACCCTGAGACTTATATATATACACACACACACCACAGTCCAGGCCCTGAGACTTATATATATACACACACACACCACAGTCCAGGCCCTGAGACTTATATATATACACACACACACCACAGTCCAGGCCCTGAGACTTATATATATACACACACACACACACCACAGTCCAGGCCCAGAGACTTATATATATATACACACACACACACCACAGTCCAGGCCCTGATACTTATATATATACACACACACACCACAGTCCAGGCCCTGAGACTTATATATATACACACACACACCACAGTCCAGGCCCTGAGACTTATATATATACACACATACACACCACAGTGCAGGCCCAGAGACTTATATATATACACACACACACACCACAGTCCAGGCCCAGAGACTTATATATATATACACACACACACACCACAGTCCAGGCCCTGATACTTATATATATACACACACACACCACAGTCCAGGCCCTGAGACTTATATATATACACACACACACCACAGTCCAGGCCCTGAGACTTATATATATACAAACACACACCACAGTCCATGCCCTGAGACTTATATATATATACACACACACCACAGTCCAGGCCCTGAGACTAATATATATACACACACACACACCACAGTCCATGCCCTGAGACTTATATATATACACACACACCACAGTCCAGGCCCTGAGACTTATATATACACACACACTCACCACAGTCCATGCCCTGAGACTTATATATATACACACACACACCACAGTCCAGACCCTGAGACTTATATATATACACACACACACCACAGTCCAGGCCCTGAGACTTATATATATACACACACACACCACAGTCCAGGCCCTGAGACTTATATATATACACACACACACACACCACAGTCCAGGCCCAGAGACTTATATATATATACACACACACACACCACAGTCCAGGCCCTGATACTTATATATATACACACACACACCACAGTCCAGGCCCTGAGACTTATATATATACACACACACACCACAGTCCAGGCCCTGAGAATTATATATATACACACATACACACCACAGTGCAGGCCCAGAGACTTATATATATACACACACATACACCACAGTCCAGGCACTGAGACTTATATATATTCACACACACACCACAGTCCTGGCCCTGAGACTTATATATATACACACACACACCACAGTCCAGGCCCTGAGACTTATATATATACACACACACACCACAGTCCAGGCCCTGAGACTTATATATATACACACACACCACAGTGCAGGCCCTGAGACTTATATATATACACACACATACACCACAGTCCAGGCACTGAGACTTATATATATACACACACACACCACAGTCCTGGCCCTGAGACTTATATATATGCACACACACACCACAGTCCAGGCCCTGAGACTTATATATATACACACATACACACCACAGTGCAGGCCCTGAGACTTATATATATACACACACATACACCACAGTCCAGGCACTGAGACTTATATATATACACACACACACCACAGTCCAGGCACTGAGACTGATATCTCTACACACACACACACCACAGTCCATGCCCTGAGACTTATATATACACACACACACACCGCAGTCCAGACCCTGAGACTTATATATATACACACACACACACCGCAGTCCAGACCCTGAGACTTATATATATACACACACACACCACAGTCCAGACCCTGAGACTTATATATATATACACACACACCACAGTCCAGACCCTGAGACTTAATCTCTACACACACACACACACACACACCGCAGTCCAGACCCTGAGACTTATATATATACACACACACACACACACACACCACAGTCCAGACCCTGAGACTTATATATATACACACACACTCACCACAGTCCAGACCCTGAGACTTATATATATACACACACACACACCGCAGTCCAGACCCTGAGACTTATATATATACACACACACACACCACAGTCCAGACCCTGAGACTTATATATATACACACACACACACCACAGTCCAGACCCTGAGACTTATATATATACACACACACACACCGCAGTCCAGACCCTGAGACTTATATATATACACACACACACACCACAGTCCATGCCCTGAGACTTATATATATACACACACACATACCGCAGTCCAGGCACTGAGACTTATATATATACACACACACACACACCACAGTCCAGGCACTGAGACTTATATATATATACACACACACCACAGTCCATGCCCTGAGACTTATATATATACACACACACACACCACAGTCCAGGCCCTGAGACTTATATATATACACACACACACACACCACAGTCCAGGCACTGAGACTTATATATATATACACACACACCACAGTCCATGCCCTGAGACTTATATATACACACACACACACCACAGTCCAGGCACTGAGACTTATATATATATACACACACACCACAGTCCATGCCCTGAGACTTATATATATACACACACACACACCACAGTCCTGGCCCTGAGACTTATATATATACACACACACACACCACAGTCCATGCCCTGAGACTTATATATATGCACACAGACACCACAGTCCAGGCCCTGAGACTTATATATATACACACACACACACCGCAGTCCAGACCCTGAGACTTATATATACACACACACACACCACAGTCCAGACCCTGAGACTTATATATATACACACACACACACCACAGTCCATGCCCTGAGACTTATATATATGCACACAGACACCACAGTCCAGGCCCTGAGACTTATATATATACACACACACACACCGCAGTCCAGGCACTGAGACTTATATATATATACACACACACCACAGTCCAGGCCCTGAGACTTATATATATATATATACACACACGCCACAGTCCAGGCCCTGAGACATATATATATACACACACGCCACAGTCCAGGCCCTGAGACATATATATATACACACACTCACCACAGTCCAGACCCTGAGACTTATATATATACACACACACACACACACCACAGTCCAGACCCTGAGACTTATATATATACACACACACACACACACCACAGTCCAGACCCTGAGACTTATATATATACACACACACACACACCGCAGTCCAGACCCTGAGACTTATATATATACACACACACACACCACAGTCCAGACCCTGAGACTTATATATATACACACACACACACCGCAGTCCAGACCCTGAGACTTATATATATACACACACTCACCACAGTCCATGCCCTGAGACTTATATATATACACACACACACCACAGTCCAGACCCTGAGACTTATATATATACACACACACACCACAGTCCAGGCCCTGAGACTTATATATATACACACACACACCACAGTCCAGGCCCTGAGACTTATATATATACACACACACACCACAGTCCAGGCCCTGAGACTTATATATATACACACACACACACACCACAGTCCAGGCCCAGAGACTTATATATATATACACACACACACACCACAGTCCAGGCCCTGATACTTATATATATACACACACACACCACAGTCCAGGCCCTGAGACTTATATATATACACACACACACCACAGTCCAGGCCCTGAGACTTATATATATACACACATACACACCACAGTGCAGGCCCAGAGACTTATATATATACACACACATACACCACAGTCCAGGCACTGAGACTTATATATATTCACACACACACCACAGTCCTGGCCCTGAGACTTATATATATACACACACACACCACAGTCCAGGCCCTGAGACTTATATATATACACACACACACCACAGTCCAGGCCCTGAGACTTATATATATACACACACACCACAGTGCAGGCCCTGAGACTTATATATATACACACACATACACCACAGTCCAGGCACTGAGACTTATATATATACACACACACACCACAGTCCTGGCCCTGAGACTTATATATATGCACACACACACCACAGTCCAGGCCCTGAGACTTATATATATACACACATACACACCACAGTGCAGGCCCTGAGACTTATATATATACACACACATACACCACAGTCCAGGCACTGAGACTTATATATATACACACACACACCACAGTCCAGGCACTGAGACTGATATCTCTACACACACACACACCACAGTCCATGCCCTGAGACTTATATATACACACACACACACCGCAGTCCAGACCCTGAGACTTATATATATACACACACACACACCACAGTCCAGACCCTGAGACTTATATATATACACACACACACACCGCAGTCCAGACCCTGAGACTTATATATATACACACACAGACACACACACACACAGTCCTGGCCCTGAGACTGATATATATATATACACACACACACACCACAGTCCAGGCCCTGAGACTTAAATATATATATATATATATATATACACACACACACCACAGTCCAGGCCCTGAGACAAATATATATACACACACACACACCACAGTCCAGGCCCTGAGACTTATATATATACACACACACTCACCACAGTCCAGGCCCTGAGACTTATATATATACACACACACACCACAGTCCAGACCCTGAGACTTATATATACACACACACACACCACAGTCCAGGCCCTGAGACTTATATATATACACACACACACCACAGTCCAGGCCCTGAGACTTATATATATACACACACACACCACAGTCCAGGCCCTGAGACTTATATATATACACACACACACAACAGTCCAGGCCCTGAGACTTATATATATACACACACACACCACAGTCCAGGCCCTGAGACTTATATATATACACACACACACCACAGTCCATGCCCTGAGACTTATATATATATACACACAGACACCACAGTCCAGGCCCTGAGACTTATATATATATACACACACACACCACAGTCCAGGCCCTGAGACTTATATATATACACACACACACACCACAGTCCATGCCCTGAGACTTATATATATATATATACATACACACACCACAGTCCAGGCCCTGAGACTTAAATATATATATATATATATACACACACACACACCACAGTCCAGGCCCTGAGACAAATATATATACACACACACACACCACAGTCCAGGCCCTGAGACTTATATATATACACACACACTCACCACAGTCCAGGCCCTGAGACTTATATATATACACACACACACCACAGTCCAGGCCCTGAGACTTATATATATACACACACACACCACAGTCCAGGCCCTGAGACAAATATATATACACACACACACCACAGTCCAGGCCCTGAGACTTATATATATACACACACACACACACCACAGTCCAGGCCCTGAGACTTATATA
>NW_027140685.1:0-52500 GCF_036365525.1 Heterodontus francisci | reverse complement strand
ACACACACCACAGTCCATGCCCTGATACTTATATATATATACACACACACACTCCACAGTCCATGCCCTGAGACTTATATATATATACACACACACAACACAGTCCAGGCCCTGAGACTTATATATATACACACACACACACCACAGTCCATGCCCTGATACTTATATATATATACACGCACACACTCCACAGTCCATGCCCTGAGACTTATATATATACACACACACACCACAGTCCAGACCCTGAGACATATATATATACACACACACACCACAGTCCATGCCCTGAGACATATATATATACACACACACACCACAGTCCATGCCCTGAGACATATATATACACACACACACACACCACAGTCCAGGCCATGAGACTTATATATATATACACAAACACCACAGTCCAGGCCCAGAGACATATATATATACACAAACACCACAGTCCAGGCCCTGAGACATATATATATACACACACACACCACAGCCCAGACACTGAGACTTATATATATGCACACACACACACACACACACACCACAGCCCAGACACTGAGACTTATATATATATACACACACACACACACACACTCACGCACCACAGCCCAGACACTGAGACTTATATATATATACACACACACACACACACACACACACACACCACAGCCCAGACACTGAGACATATATATATGCACACACACACATACACACACACTCACACACACCACAGCCCAGACCCTGAGACTTATATATATGCACTCACACACACACACACACAGACACCACAGCCCAGACACTGAGACTTATATATATGCACACACACACACTCACACACACCACAGCCCAGACACTGAGACTTATATATATGCACACACACACACACCACAGCCCAGACACTGAGACTTATATATATGCACACACACACACACCACAGCCCAGACACTGAGACTTATATATATGCACACACACACACACACACACACACCACAGAACAGACACTGAGACTTATATATATGCTCACACACACACACACACACCACAGCCCAGACACTGAGACTTATATATATGCACACATACACACACACACACCACAGAACAGACACTGAGAATTATATATATGCTCACACACACACACACACACACACACACACACACACCACAGCCCAGACACTGAGACTTATATATATGCACACATACACACACACACACCACAGAACAGACACTGAGACATATATATGCACACACACACACACACACACACACACACACACACACACACACACCTCTGAACAGACCCTGAGACTTATATATATGCACACACACATCACACACACACACACCACAGCACAGACACTGAGACTTATATATATGCACACACACACACACACACACACACAGCCCAGACACTGAGACTTATATATATATATATATACACAGACACACCAGAACCCAGGCACTGAGATATATATGTATATATATTTATATATATTTACACACACACACTCTGTCTCTCTCTCGCTCACATTCTCTCTCACACACACACACTTGCTGAATCACATTATCTCAAATACGCGCACACCCTCTCTCTCTCTAATTTCTCTGTTTATTTCTGACACTCACACACATACACAGATCTGGTAACATTGCTGCAGTCTGATGTCTAATTTCTCTGTTTATTTCTGACACTCACACACATACACTGATCTGGTAACTTTGCTGCAGTCTGATGTCTAATTTCTCTGTTTATTTCTGACACTCACACACATACACTGATCTGGTAACTTTGCTCCAGTCTGATGTCTAATTTCTCTGTTTATTTCTGACACTCACACACATACACAGATCTGGTAACATTGCTCCGTCTGATGTCTAATTTCTCTGTTTATTTCTGACACTCACACACATACACTGATCTGGTAACTTTGCTCCAGTCTGATGTCTAATTTCTCTGTTTATTTCTGACACTCACACACATACACTGATCTGGTAACTTTGTTCCAGTCTGATGTCTAATTTCTCTGTTTATTTCTGACACTCACACACATACACAGATCTGGTAACATTGCTCCAGTCTGATGTCTAATTTCTCTGTTCATTTCTGACACTCTCACACATACACAGATCTGGTAACATTGCTCCAGTCTGATGTCTAATTTCTCTGTTTATTTCTGACACTCACACACATACACAGATCCGGTAACATTGCTCCAGTCTGATGTCTAATTTCTCTGTTTATTTCTGACACTCACACACATACACAGATCCGGTAACATTGCTCTAGTCTGATGTCTAATTTCTCTGTTTATTTCTCTTCCTCACAGTGAACTTGCTGACGATTGGGATCCTGTCTCGGGGAAAGTGCGGTCTCTCCAAATGTGTCACTCGGTACCTGGTGGCCATGTCAGCGGCGGATCTACTGGTCATTATCCTGGACCTGATATTCAGACACATTCCCATTGTTTTTCAGGAACAGTTTCGGTTCCTATATTACATCCCCCTGTGTAATATCCACGCCGTCCTGCTTTACACAGTCACAGACTGTTCTGTCTGGTTCACCGTCACTTTCACCTTTGATCGATTTGTGGCCATTTGTTGTCAGAATCTGAAAAGTAAATATTGCAGTGAGAAAACATGTGCTGTGGTTGTGGGAACAGTGAGTGTGCTGAGCTGTTTAAAGAACATCTTCTGGTATTTTATGTTAACGGGTCGGTATTGGCTGGGGAACCTCCCCTGGTTTTGTGAGGTAACAATAGATGTTTATGATTCTCGTGTCTGGGGAACAATCGAGTTCCTCCACAACATTCTAACCCCGGTCATCCCATTTGTGCTGATTCTGCTGCTCAACGCTCTCACCGTCAGACACATTTTAGTGAGCAGCAGAGGACGCAGGAGACTCCGGGCTCACAGCAGTGGAGAGAGTCACAGAGACCCCGAGATGGAGAGTCGAAGGAAATCTATCATTTTACTGTTAGTTATCTCTGGTAATTTCATGCTGTTGTGGGCCCTGTTAATGGTGTTTTCTATATGGAGGAGGATGTGGTGGATGGGTTATGAGTCTGTTTATCTCCCTTGGTTTCTGCTGGAATTGTCCTTCATGCTCCAGCTCTTGAGCTGCTCCACAAACACTGTGATTTACGCCGTGACCCAGACTCAGTTCAGAGAGCAGGTGAAGAATGTGCTGAAATATCCATTTAATACAATTGTTAAATTAATACAATAATCAGAGGAGGGGGAGGGGACTGTCACCATGGAGACAGAGCGGGGGAGGGGCCTGTCACCATGGAGACAGAGCGGGGGAGGGGCCTCTCACCATGGAGACAGAGCGGGGGAGGGGACTGTCACCATGGAGACAGAGCGGGGGAGGGGCCTCTCACCATGGAGACAGAGCGGGGGAGGGGACTGTCACCATGGAGACAGAGCGGGGGAGGGGACTGTCACCATGGAGACAGAGCGGGGGAGGGGCCTCTCACCATGGAGACAGAGCGGGGGAGGGGACTGTCACCATGGAGACAGAGCGGGGGAGGGGCCTCTCACCATGGAGACAGAGCGGGGGATAGGCCTCTCACCATGGAGACAGAGCGGGGGAGGGGCCTCTCACCATGGAGACAGAGCGGGGGAGGGGCCTCTCACCATGGAGACAGAGCGGGGGAGGGGCCTCTCACCATGGAGACAGAGCGGGGGAGGGGCCTCTCACCATGGAGACAGAGCGGGGGAGGGGCCTCTCACCATGGAGACAGAGCGGGGGAGGGGCCTGTCACCATGGAGACAGAGCGGGGGAGGGGCCTCTCACCATGGAGACAGAGCGGGGGAGGGGACTGTCACCATGGAGACAGAGCGGGGGAGGGGCCTCTCACCATGGAGACAGAGCGGGGGAGGAGACTGTCACCATGGAGACAGAGCGGGGGAGGGGCCTGTCACCATGGATACAGAGCGGGGGAGGGGCCTCTCACCATGGAGACAGAGCGGGGGAGGGGCCTCTCACCATGGAGACAGAGCGGGGGAGGGGCCTGTCACCATGGAGACAGAGCGGGGGGGGGGGCCTCTCACCATGGAGACAGAGCGGGGGAGGGGCCTCTCACCATGGAGACAGAGCGGGGGAGGGGACTGTCACCATGGAGACAGAGCGGGGGAGGGGACTGTCACCATGGAGACAGAGCGGGGGAGGGGCCTCTCACCATGGAGACAGAGCGGGGGAGGGGCCTGTCACCATGGAGACAGAGCGGGGGAGGGGCCTCTCACCATGGAGACAGAGCGGGGGAGGGGCCTCTCACCATGGAGACAGAGCGGGGGAGGGGCCTCTCACCTTGGAGACAGAGCAGGGGAGGGGCCTGTCACCATGGAGACAGAGCGGGGGAGGGGCCTCTCACCATGGAGACAGAGCAGGGGAGGGGCCTGTCACCATGGAGACAGAGCGGGGGAGGGGCCTGTCACCATGGAGACAGAGCGGGGGAGGGTACTGTCACCATGGAGACAGAGTGGGGGAGGGGCCTGTCACCATGGAGACAGAGTGGGGGAGGGGCCTCTCACCATGGAGACAGAGCGGGGGAGGGGCCTGTCACCATGGAGACAGAGCGGGGGAGGGGCCTGTCACCATGGAGACAGAGCGGGGGAGGGGACTGTCACCATGGAGACAGAGCGGGGGAGGAGCCTGTCACCATGGAGACAGAGTGGGGGAGGGGCCTGTCACCATGGAGACAGAGCGGGGGAGGGGCCTGTCACCATGGAGACAGAGCGGGGGAGGGGACTGTCACCATGGAGACAGAGCGGGGGAGGAGCCTGTCACCATGGAGACAGAGCGGGGGAGGGGCCTGTCACCATGGAGACAGAGTGGGGGAGGGGACTGTCACCATGGAGACAGAGCGGGGGAGGGGACTGTCACCATGGAGACAGAGCGGGGGAGGGGCCTGTCACCATGGAGACAGAGCGGGGGAGGGGACTGTCACCATGGAGACAGAGCGGGGGAGGGGACTGTCACCATGGAGACAGAGCGGGGGAGGAGACTGTCACCATGGAGACAGAGCGGGGGAGGAGCCTGTCACCATGGAGACAGAGCGAGGGAGGGGCCTCTCACCATGGAGACAGAGCGGGGGAGGAGCCTGTCACCATGGAGACAGAGCGGGGGAGGGGCTTCTCACCATGGAGACAGAGCGGGGGAGGGGCCTCTCACCATGGAGACAGAGCGAGGGAGGGGCCTGTCACCATGGAGACAGAGCGGGGGAGGGGCCTCTCACCATGGAGACAGAGCGGGGGAGGAGACTGTCACCATGGAGACAGAGCGGGGGAGGGGCCTCTCACCATGGAGACAGAGCGGGGGAGGGGACTGTCACCATGGAGACAGAGCGGGGGAGGGGCCTCTCACCATGGAGACAGAGCAGGGGAGGGGCCTGTCACCATGGAGACAGAGCGGGGGAGGGGCCTGTCACCATGGAGACAGAGCGGGGGAGGGTACTGTCACCATGGAGACAGAGTGGGGGAGGGGCCTGTCACCATGGAGACAGAGTGGGGGAGGGGCCTGTCACCATGGAGACAGAGTGGGGGAGGGGCCTGTCACCATGGAGACAGAGTGGGGGAGGGGCCTGTCACCATGGAGACAGAGCGGGGGAGGGGCCTCTCACCATGGAGACAGAGCGGGGGAGGGGCCTGTCACCATGGAGACAGAGCGGGGGAGGGGCCTGTCACCATGGAGACAGAGCGGGGGAGGGTACTGTCACCATGGAGACAGAGTGGGGGAGGGGCCTGTCACCATGGAGACAGAGTGGGGGAGGGGCCTGTCACCATGGAGACAGAGCGGGGGAGTGGACTGTCACCATGGAGACAGAGCGGGGGAGGGGCCTCTCACCATGGAGACAGAGCGGGGGAGGGGCCTCTCACCATGGAGACAGAGCGGGGGAGGGGACTGTCACCATGGAGACAGAGCGGGGGAGGGGACTGTCACCATGGAGACAGAGCGGGGGAGGGGCCTCTCACCATGGAGACAGAGCGGGGGAGGGGACTGTCACCATGGAGACAGAGCGGGGGAGGGGACTGTGACCATGGAGACAGAGCGGGGGAGGAGCCTGTCACCATGGAGACAGAGCGGGGGAGGAGCCTGTCACCATGGAGACAGAGCGGGGGAGGAGCCTCTCACCATGGAGACAGAGCGGGGGAGGGGTCTCTCACCATGGAGACAGAGCGGGGGAGGGGCCACTCACCATGGAGACAGAGCGGGGGAGGGGCCTCTCACCATGGAGACAGAGCGGGGGAGGGGCCTCTCACCATGGAGACAGAGCGGGGGAGGGGCCTGTCACCATGGAGACATAGCGGGGGAGGGGACTGTCACCATGGAGACAGAGTGGGGGAGGGGCCTCTCACCATGGAGACAGAGCGGGGGACGGGACTGTCACCATGGAGACAGAGCGGGGGAGGGGCCTCTCACCATGGAGACAGAGCGGGGGAGGGGACTGTCACCATGGAGACAGAGCGGGGGAGGGGACTGTCACCATGGAGACAGAGCGGGGGAGGGGACTGTCACCATGGAGACAGAGCGGGGGAGGGGCCTCTCACCATGGAGACAGAGCGGGGGAGGGGCCTGTCACCATGGAGACAGAGCGGGGGAGGGGAGTGTCACCATGGAGACAGAGCGGGGGAGGGGCCTCTCACCATGGAGACAGAGCGGGGGAGGGGACTGTCACCATGGAGACAGAGCGGGGGAGGGGACTGTCACCATGGAGACAGAGCAGGGGAGGGGCCTCTCACCATGGAGACAGAGCGGGGGAGGGGCCTGTCACCATGGAGACAGAGCGGGGGAGGGGACTGTCACCATGGAGACAGAGCGGGGGAGGGGACTGTCACCATGGAGACAGAGCGGGGGAGGGGACTGTCACCATGGAGACAGAGCGGGGGAGGAGCCTGTCACCATGGAGACAGAGTGGGGGAGGGGACTGTCACCATGGAGACAGAGCGGGGGAGGAGCCTGTCACCATGGAGACAGAGCGGGGGAGGGGCCTCTCACCATGGAGACAGAGCGGGGGAGGGGACTGTCACCATGGAGACAGAGCGGGGGAGGGGCCTCTCACCATGGAGACAGAGCGGGGGAGGGGCCTGTCACCATGGAGACAGAGCGGGGGAGGGGACTGTCACCATGGAGACAGAGCGGGGGAGGAGCCTGTCACCATGGAGACAGAGTGGGGGAGGGGCCTGTCACCATGGAGACAGAGCGGGGGAGGGGCCTGTCACCATGGAGACAGAGCGGGGGAGGGGACTGTCACCATGGAGACAGAGCGGGGGAGGAGCCTGTCACCATGGAGACAGAGCGGCGGAGGGGCCTGTCACCATGGAGACAGAGTGGGGGAGGGGCCTGTCACCATGGAGACAGAGTGGGGGAGGGGCCTGTCACCATGGAGACAGAGCGGGGGAGGGGCCTGTCACCATGGAGACAGAGTGGGGGAGGGGACTGTCACCATGGAGACAGAGCGGGGGAGGGGACTGTCACCATGGAGACAGAGCGGGGGAGGGGACTGTCACCATGGAGACAGAGCGGGGGAGGGGACTGTCACCATGGAGACAGAGCGGGGGAGGAGACTGTCACCATGGAGACAGAGCGGGGGAGGAGCCTGTCACCATGGAGACAGAGCGAGGGAGGGGCCTCTCACCATGGAGACAGAGCGGGGGAGGAGCCTGTCACCATGGAGACAGAGCGGGGGAGGGGCTTCTCACCATGGAGACAGAGCGGGGGAGGGGCCTCTCACCATGGAGACAGAGCGGGGGAGGGGCCTGTCACCATGGAGAAAGAGCGGGGGAGGGGACTGTCACCATGGAGACAGAGCGGGGGAGGGGCCTCTCACCATGGAGACAGAGCGGGGGAGGGGCCTCTCACCATGGAGACAGAGCGGGGGAGGAGACTGTCACCATGGAGACAGAGCGGGGGAGGGGCCTCTCACCATGGAGACAGAGCGGGGGAGGGGACTGTCACCATGGAGACAGAGCGGGGGAGGGGACTGTCACCATGGAGACAGAGCGGGGGAGGGGACTGTCACCATGGAGACAGAGCGGGGGAGGAGCCTGTCACCATGGAGACAGAGCGGGGGAGGGGCCTCTCACCATGGAGACAGAGCGGGGGAGGGGACTGTCACCATGGAAACAGAGCGGGGGAGGGGCCTCTCACCATGGAGACAGAGCAGGGGAGGGGCCTGTCACCATGGAGACAGAGCGGGGGAGGGGCCTCTCACCATGGAGACAGAGCGGGGGAGGGGCCTGTCACCATGGAGACAGAGCGGGGGAGGGGACTGTCACCATGGAGACAGAGCGGGGGAGGAGCCTGTCACCATGGAGACAGAGTGGGGGAGGGGCCTGTCACCATGGAGACAGAGCGGGGGAGGGGCCTGTCACCATGGAGACAGAGCGGGGGAGGGGACTGTCACCATGGAGACAGAGCGGGGGAGGAGCCTGTCACCATGGAGACAGAGCGGGGGAGGGGCCTGTCACCATGGAGACAGAGTGGGGGAGGGGACTGTCACCATGGAGACAGAGCGGGGGAGGGGACTGTCACCATGGAGACAGAGCGGGGGAGGGGCCTGTCACCATGGAGACAGAGCGGGGGAGGGGACTGTCACCATGGAGACAGAGCGGGGGAGGGGACTGTCACCATGGAGACAGAGCGGGGGAGGAGACTGTCACCATGGAGACAGAGCGGGGGAGGAGCCTGTCACCATGGAGACAGAGCGAGGGAGGGGCCTCTCACCATGGAGACAGAGCGGGGGAGGAGCCTGTCACCATGGAGACAGAGCGGGGGAGGGGCTTCTCACCATGGAGACAGAGCGGGGGAGGGGCCTCTCACCATGGAGACAGAGCGAGGGAGGGGCCTGTCACCATGGAGACAGAGCGGGGGAGGGGCCTCTCACCATGGAGACAGAGCGGGGGAGGAGACTGTCACCATGGAGACAGAGCGGGGGAGGGGCCTCTCACCATGGAGACAGAGCGGGGGAGGGGCCTCTCACCATGGAGACAGAGCGAGGGAGGGGCCTGTCACCATGGAGACAGAGCGGGGGAGGGGCCTCTCACCATGGAGACAGAGCGGGGGAGGGGCCTCTCACCATGGAGACAGAGCGGGGGAGGGGCCTGTCACCATGGAGAAAGAGCGGGGGAGGGGACTGTCACCATGGAGACAGAGCGGGGGAGGGGCCTGTCACCATGGAGACAGAGCGGGGGAGGGGCCTCTCACCATGGAGACAGAGCGGGGGAGGGGCCTCTCACCATGGAGACAGAGCGGGGGAGGAGACTGTCACCATGGAGACAGAGCGGGGGAGGAGACTGTCACCATGGAGACAGAGCGGGGGAGGGGCCTCTCACCATGGAGACAGAGCGGGGGAGGGGACTGTCACCATGGAGACAGAGCGGGGGAGGGGACTGTTTCCAAGGTGACGGCGAGTGGGGGCGTGGTCTGTTACCAAAGTGACGGCGAGTGGGGGCGGGGTCTGTTTCCACGGTGACGGCGAGTGGGGGCGTGGTCTGTTTCCAGAGTGACGGGAATGTGGGCGGGGTCTGTTTCCAGGGTGACGGGAGTGGGGGCGGGGTCTGTTACCAAGGTGACGGCGAGTGGGGGCGGGGTCTGTTTCCAAGGTGACGGGAGTGGGGGCGGGGTCTGTTACCAAAGTGACGGCGAGTGGGGGCGGGGTCTGTTACCAGAGTGACGGGAATGTGGGCGGGGTCTGTTTCCTAGGTGACGGGAGTGGGGGCGGGGTCTGTTACCAAGGTGACGGCGAGTGGGGGCGGGGTCTGTTTCCAAGGTGACGGGAGTGGGGGCGGGGTCTGTTTCCAAGGTGACGGTGAGTGGGGGCGGGGTATGTTTCCAAGGTGACGGGAGTGGGGGCGGGGTCTGTTTCCAAGGTGACGGTGAGTGGGGGCGGTGTCTGTTTCCAGAGTGACGGCGAATGGGGGCGTGGTCTGTTACCAAAGTGACGGCGAGTGGGGGCGGGGTCTGTTTCCAAGGTGACGGGAGTGGGGGCGGAGTCTGTTACCAAAGTGTCGGGAGTGGGGGCGGGGTATGTTTCTAAGGTGACGGGAGTGGGGGCGTGGTCTGTTACCAAAGTGACGGCGAGTGGGGGCGGGGTCTGTTTCCAAGGTGACGGGAGTGGGGGCGGGGTATGTTTCTAAGGTGACGGGAGTGGGGGCGGAGTCTGTTACCAAAGTGACGGGAGTGGGGGCGGGGTATGTTTCTAAGGTGACGGGAGTGGGGGCGTGGTCTGTTACCAAAGTGACGGCGAGTGGGGGCGGGGTCTGTTTCCAAGGTGACGGAGAGTGGGGGCGGGGTCTGTTTCCAGAGTGACGGGAATGTGGGTGGGGTCTGTTTCCAGGGTGACGGGAGTGGGGGCGGGGTCTGTTACCAAGGTGACGGGAGTGGGGGCGGGGTCTGTTACCAAGGTGACGTGAGTGGGGGCGTGGTCTGTTACCTAGGTGACGGAGTGGGGGCGGGGTCTGTTACCAGGGTGACGGAGTGGGGGCGGGGTCTGTTACCAAGGTGACGGAAGTGGGGGCGGGGTCTGTTACCAAGGTGACGGGAGTGGGGGCGGGGTCTGTTTCCAGGGTGACGGGAGTGGGGGCGGGGTCTGTTTACAGAGTGACAGGAGTGGGGGCGGGGTCTGTTTCCAGAGTGACAGGAGTGGGGGCGGGGTCTGTTTCCAGGGTGACGGGGAGTGGGGGCGGGGTCTGTTTCCAGGGAGACGGGAGTGGGGGCGGGGTCTGTTTCCAGGGTGACGGGGAGTGGGGGCGGGGTCTGTTTCCAGGGTGACGGAGTGGGGGCGGGGTCTGAATCTTTCTGATTCTTTTATAATCCCTTTCAAACTAAAAGAATCCTGATAATTATTGATAATAATTTATAATAATTTATAAACATTTACTGACCTTTACAACCTTTAAAACTGTTTATAATTCTTCCTCTCACTTTGTAAATCTTTATAATATTTATGATTGTCTGTGATTTATTATCTTTTATGAGATTTTATTCTCATTTATAATCTGTTACATTCACTGCCCTGGACAGAAAACATTGAAAATGATCCCCGTGGATTACTCTCAATTCAAACAGATCACAGAGCATATCATTTAAAATGGCCGCAGCACATGTCACGTAAAATGGCCGCAGTGAAGGTGACATCAAACAGACCACAGAGCATAACATTTAAAATGGACGCAGTGACGGTGACATCAAACAGACCACAGTGCATATCATTTAAAATGGCCGCAGCACATGTCACGTAAAATGGCTGCAGTCAAGGTGACATCAAACAGACCACAGAGCATAACATTTTAAATGGACGCAGTGACGGTGACATCAAACAGACCACAGTGCATATCATTTAAAATGGCCGTACCATATGTCACGTAAAATGGCCGCAGTGAAGGTGACATCAAACAGACCACAGAGCACATCATTTAGAATGGCCGCAGCACATGTCGCTTAAAATGGCCGCGGTGCAGGTGACATCAAACAGACAACAGTGCATATCATCAGATCGAACTGGCCTTTGTTAAAACCAGCTGGAGTGGTACTGAGTCCCACACACACACCAGGAAACAGCCAATTCAATCCAGACCTCTATTAATGCCAGCTGGAGTGGTACTGAGCCCCACTCACACACCAGATAAGAGCCAATTGAATTTGAGCCTATATTAATACCAGCTGGAGTGGCACTGAGGCTCATTCACATACCGGGAAAGAGCCAATTCAATCCAGGCCTCTATTTATACCAGCTGGAGTAAAATTAACTCCCATTCACACACCAGGAAAGAGCCAATTGAAACCGAGCCTATATTATCACCAGCTGGAGTGGTACTGAGTCCCACTGACACACCAGGAAAGAGCCAATTCAATCCAGGTCTCTATTAATACCAGCTGGAGTGGAATTAACTCCCACTCACACACCAGGAAAAAGCTAATTAAAGCCAGACCGCCATTGATACCAGCTGGAGTGGGACTGAGTCCCACTCACACCCCAGAAAGAGCCAATTCAATCCAGGTCTCTATAAATACCAGCTGGAGTGGAATTAACTCCCACTCACACACCAGGAAAAAGCTAATTAAAGCCAGACCGCCATTGATACCAGCTGGAGTGGGACTGAGTCCCACTCACACAGCAGGAAAGGGACAGTTCATTACAGGCCTCTATTAATACCAGCTGGAGTGGCAGTGAGTCCCACTCACACCAGGAGAGAGCCATATCAATCGAGGCTTATATCAATACCAGTAGGAGTGGCATTGAGTCCCACTCACACACCAGTAAAGTGCCAATTCAATCCAGGCCTCTATTTATACCAGCTGGAGTGGTACTGAGAGCCACTCACACACCAGGAAAGAGATAGTTCATTCCAGGCTTCCATTAATACTAGCTGGAGTGGCAAGTGGCACTGAGTCCCACTAACACCCCAGAAAGAGCCAATTCAATCCAGGTCTCTATTAATACCAGCTGGAGTGGAATTAACTCCCACTCACACACCAGGAAAAAGCTAATTAAAGCCAGACCGCCATTGATACCAGCTGGAGTGGGACTGAGTCCCACTCACACAGCAGGAAAGGGACAGTTCATTACAGGCCTCTATTAATACCAGCTGGAGTGGCAGTGAGTCCCACTCACACCAGGAGAGAGCCATATCAATCGAGGCTTATATCAATACCAGTAGGAGTGGTATTGAGTCCCACTCACACACCAGTAAAGTGCCAATTCAATCCAGGCCTCTATTTATACCAGCTGGAGTGGCAGTGAGTCCCACTCACACACCAGTAAAGAGCCAATTCAATCCAGGCCTCTATTTATACCAGCTGGAGTGGGACTGAGAGCCACTCACACACCAGGAAAGAGGCAATTCAATCCAGGTATCTATTAATAGCAGCTGGAGTGGTACTGAGTCCCACTCACTCACCAGGAAGGAGCCAATTCAATCCAGACCTCTATTAATAACATTTGGAGTGGGACTGAATCCCACTCACACAGCAGAGAAGAGACAGTTCATTCCAGGACTCTATTAACACCGGGTGTTCTGGCACTGTGTCCCACTCACACACCAGAAAGAGCCAATTCATTCTAGGCCTCTATTAATACCAGCTGGAGTGGTACTGAGTCCCACACACACATCAAGAAGTGCCAATTCAATCCAGACCTCTTTTAATACCAGCTGGAGTGGTACTGAGTCCCACTCACACACCAGGAAAGAGCCAATTCAATCCAGACCACGATTAATAACAGCTGGAGTGGTACTGAGTCCCACTCACTAACCATGAAAGAGCCAATTCAATCCAGCCCTCTATTCATACCAGCTGGAGTGGTACTGAGTCCCACTCACACACCAGGAAAGAGCCAATTCAATCCAGGCCTCTATTAATACCAGCTGGAGTGATACTGATTCTCACGGACACACCAGGAAAGAGACCATTCCATCCAGACCACTAATAATACCAGCAGGATGGTACTGAGCCCCCCTCAGGCACCAGCAAGAGCCAATTCAATCCAAGCCTCTATTAATACCAGCTGGAGTGGTACTGAGTCCCACACACACACTAAAAAGAGCCAATTCAATCCAGACCTCTTTTAATACCAGATGGAGTGGTACTGAGTCCCACTCACTAACCATGAAAGAGCCAATTCAATCCAGCCCTCTATTAATACCAGCTGGAGTGGCACTGAGTCCCACTCACTAACCATGAAAGAGCCAATTAAATTCAGACCTCAATTAATACCAGCTGGAGTGGTTCTGAGAGCCACTCACACACCAGGAAAGAGCCAATTCAATCCAGACCTCTATTAATACCAGCTGGAGTGGTACTGAGTCCCACAAACACATCAAGAAGTGCCAATTCAATCCAGACCTCTTTTAATAGCAGCTGGAGTGGTACTGAGTCCCACTCACTCACCAGGAAGGAGCCAATTCAATCCAGGCCTCTATTAATAACATTTGGAGTGGTACTGAGTCCCACTCACACAGCAGAGAAGAGACAGTTCATTCCAGGACTCTATTAACATCGGGTGTACTGGCACTGTGTCCCACTCACACACCAGAAAGAGCCAATTCATTCTAGGCCTCTATTAATACCAGCTGGAGTGATACTGATTCTCACGGACGCACCAGGAAAGAGACCATTCCATCCAGACCTCTAATAATACCAGCAGGATGGTACTGAGCCCCCCTCAGGCACCAGCAAGAGCCAATTCAATCCAAGCCTCTATTAATACCAGCTGGAGTGGTACTGAGCCCCACACACACACCAAGTAGTGCCAATTCAATCCAGACCTCTTTTAATACCAGCTGGAGTGGTACTGAGTCCCACACACACATCAAGAAGTGCCAATTCAATCCAGACCTCTTTTAATACCAGCTGGAGTGGTACTGAGTCCCACACACACATCAAGAAGTGCCAATTCAATCCAGACCTCTTTTAATACCAGCTGGAGTGGTACAGATCCCCACTCACTCCCCAGCAAAGAGCAAATTCAAACCAGATCTCTATTAATACCAGCTGGAGTGGTACAGATCCCCACTCACTCCCCAGCAAAGAGCCAATTCAATCCAGGCCTCTATTAATACCAGCAGGAGTGGCACTAATCCCCACTCACTCACCAAAAAAGGGCCAATTCAATCCATGTCTCTATTAATAGCAGAAGGAGTGGAACTGAGCCCTGCTCACACACCAGGAAGTGGCTAACTCAATCCAGGCCTCTATTAATACCAGCTGGAGTGGTACTGAGTCCCAATCACACACCAGGAAAGAGCCAATTCAATCCCAACCCTATTAATACCAGCTGGAGTGGTACTGAGTCCCACTCACACACCAGGAAAGAGCCAATTCAATCCAGACCTCGATAATACCAGCTGGAGTGGTACTGAGCCCCACTCACACACCAGGAAGTGGCTAACTCAATCCAGGCCTCTATTAATACCAGCTGGAGTGGTACTGAGTCCCAATCACACACCAGGAAAGAGCCAATTCAATCCCAACCCTATTAATACCAGCTGGAGTGGTACTGAGTCCCACTCACACACCAGGAAAGAGCCAATTCAATCCAGACCTCGATAATACCAGCTGGAGTGGTACTGAGCCCCACTCACACACCAGGAAGTGGCTAACTCAATCCAGGCCTCTATTAATACCAGCTGGAGTGGTACTGAGTCCCAATCACACACCAGGAAAGAGCCAATTCAATCCCAACCCTATTAATACCAGCTGGAGTGGTACTGAGTCCCACTCACACACCAGGAAAGAGCCAATTCAATCCAGACCTCTATTAATACCAGCTGGAGTGGTACTGAGTCCCACTCACACACCAGGAAAGAGCCAATTCAATCCAGACCTCTATTAATACCAGCTGGAGTGGTACTGAGCCCCACTCACTCACCAGGAAAGAGCCAATTCAATCCAGACCTCTATTAATACCAGCAGGAGTGGCACTAATCCCCACTCACTCACCAAAAAAGGGCCAATTCAATCCATGTCTCTATTAATAGCAGAAGGAGTGGAACTGAGCCCTGCTCACACACCAGGAAGTGACTAACTCAATCCAGGCCTCTATTAATACCAGCTGGAGTGGTACTGAGTCCCAATCACACACCAGGAAAGAGCCAATTCAATCCCAACCCTATTAATACCAGCTGGAGTGGTACTGAGTCCCACTCACACACCAGGAAAGAGCCAATTCAATCCAGACCTCGATAATACCAGCTGGAGTGGTACTGAGCCCCACTCACACACCAGGAAGTGGCTAACTCAATCCAGGCCTCTATTAATACCAGCTGGAGTGGTACTGAGTCCCAATCACACACCAGGAAAGAGCCAATTCAATCCCAACCCTATTAATACCAGCTGGAGTGGTACTGAGTCCCACTCACACACCAGGAAAGAGCCAATTCAATCCAGACCTCGATAATACCAGCTGGAGTGGTACTGAGCCCCACTCACACACCAGGAAGTGGCTAACTCAATCCAGGCCTCTATTAATACCAGCTGGAGTGGTACTGAGTCCCAATCACACACCAGGAAAGAGCCAATTCAATCCCAACCCTATTAATACCAGCTGGAGTGGTACTGAGTCCCACTCACACACCAGGAAAGAGCCAATTCAATCCAGACCTCTATTAATACCAGCTGGAGTGGTACTGAGTCCCACTCACACACCAGGAAAGAGCCAATTCAATCCAGACCTCTATTAATACCAGCTGGAGTGGTACTGAGCCCCACTCACTCACCAGGAAAGAGCCAATTCAATCCAGACCTCTATTAATACCAGCTGGAGTGGTACTGAGCCCCACTCACTCACCAGGAAAGAGCCAATTCAATCCTGACCTCTATTAATACCAGCTGGAGTGGTACTGAGTCCCACTCACACACCAGGAAAGAGCCAATTCAATCCTGACCTCTATTAATACCAGCTGGAGTGGTACTGAAACCCACTCACACACCAGGAAAGAGCCAATTCAATCCCAACCGTATTAATACCAGCTGGAGTGGTACTGAGTCCCAATCACGCACCAGGAAAGAGCCAATTCAATCCAGGCCGCTATTCATACCAGCTGGAGTGGTACTGAGTCCCACTCTCAAACCAGGAAAGAGACAATTCAATCCAGAACACTAATTAATACCAGCTGGAGTGGTACTGAGTCCCACTCACACACCAGGAAAGAGCCAATTGAATCCAGAACACGAATTAATACCAGCTGGAGTGGTACTGAGTCCCACTCACACACCAGCAAAGAGCCAATTCAATCCCAACCCTATTAATACCAGCTGGAATGGTACTGAGTCCCACACACACCAGGAAAGAGCCAATTCAATCCCAACCCTATTAATACCAGCTGGAATGGTACTGAGTCCCACTCACACACCAGTTAAGAGCCAATTCAATCCAGACCTCGATAATACCAGCTGGAGTGGCACTGAGTCTCACTCACACACCAGGAAAGAGACAATTCAATTCAGGCCTCTATAATACCAGCTGGAGTGCGACTGAGCGCCAAGCACACAGCAGGAAAGGGACAGTTCATTCCAGGCCTCTATTAATACCATCTGGAGTGGAATTAACTCCCACTCACACACCAGGAAAGAGACAATTCAATTCAGGCCTCTATAATACCAGCTGGAGTGGCACTAATCCCCAATCACTCACCAAAAAAGAGCCAATTCAATCCATGTCTCTATTAATACCAGCAGGAATGGTACTGAGCCCCACGCAGACACCAGAAAGATCCAATTCAATCCAGACCTCTATTAATACCAGCAGGAATGGTACTGAGCCCCACGCAGACACCAGAAAGATCCAATTCAATCCAGGCTTCTATTAATACCAGCTGGAGGGGTACTGAGTCTCACTCACAAACCAGGGAAGAGCCAATTCAATTCAGGCTTCTATTAATACCAGCTGGAGGGGTACTGAGTCTCACTCACAAACCAGGGAAGAGCCAATTCAATTCAGGCCTCTATTAATACCAGCTGGAGTGGTACTGAGCCCCACGCAGACACCAGAAAGATCCAATTCAATCCAGACCTCTATTAATACCAGCTGGAGTGGTACTGAGCCCCACGCAGACACCAGAAAGATCCAATTCAATCCAGGCCTCTATTAATACCAGCTGGAGAGGTACTGAGTCTCACTCACAAACCAGGAAAGAGCCAATTCAATTCAGGCCTCTATTAATACCAGCTGGAGAGGTACTGAGCCCCACGCAGACACCAGAAAGATCCAATTCAATCCAGACCTCTATTAATACCAGCTGGAGTGGTACTGAGCCCCACGCAGACACCAGAAAGATCCAATTCAATCCAGACCTCTATTAATACCAGCAGGAATGGTACTGAGCCCCACGCAGACACCAGAAAGATCCAATTCAATTCAGGCCGCTATTAATTCGAGCTGGAGTGGTACTGAGTCCCACTCACAAACCAGGAAAGAGCCCATTCAATTCAGGCCTCTATTAATACCAGCTGGAGTGGAATTAACTCCATCTCACACTCCAGAAAGAGCCAATTCAATCCTGACCTCCATAATAGCAGCTGGTGTGCGTCTGAGTCCCTCTCACACTCCATGAAGGTGTCAGTTCATTCCAGGCCTCTATTAATACCAGCTGGAGTGCGACTGAGTCCCACTCACACACCAGGAAAGAGCCAATTCAATTCAGACCTCTGTAATACCAGCTGGAGTGCGACTGAGTCCCACTCACACAGCAGGAAAGTCACAGTTCATTCCAGGCCTCTATTAATACAAGCTGGAGTTGAACTGATCCCCACTCACACACCAGGAAAGTGCCAATTCGATCCAGACCTCCATTAATAGCAGCTGGAGTGGTACTGAACCCCACTCACACACCAGGAAAGAGCCAATTCAATCCAGACCTCTGTAATACCAGCTGGAGTGCGACTGAGTCCCACTCACACAGCAGGAAAGTGACAGTTCATTCCAGGCCTCTATTAATTAGTTAGCGGTGGTGGTATAGTGGTGAGCATAGCTGCCTTCCAAGCAATTGACCTGGGTTCGATTCCAGGCCATCGTAACCTGGGCGGCACAGTGGCGCAGTGGTTAGCACCGCAGCCTCACAGCTCCAGGGACCCGGGTTCGATTCTGGGCACTGCCTGAGTGGAGTTTGCAAGTTCTCCCTGTGTCTGCGTGGGTTTTCTCCGGGTGCTCCGGTTTCCTCCCACAAGCCAAAAGACTTGCAGGTTGATAGGTAAATTGGCCATTATAAATTGTCACTAGTATAGGTAGGTGGTAGGGAAACATAGGGACAGATGGGGATGTTTGGTAGGAATATGGGATTAGTGTAGGATTAGTATAAATGGGTGGTTGATGGTCGGCACAGACTCGGTGGGCCGAAGGGCCTGTTTCAGTGCTGTATCTCTAATCTAATCTAATACAAGCTGGAGTTGAACTGATCCCCACTCACACACCAGGAAAGTGCCAATTCGATCCAGACCTCCATTAATAGCAGCTGGAGTGGTACTGATCCCCACTCACACACCAGGAAAGTGCCAATTCGATCCAGACCTCCATTAATAGCAGCTGGAGTTGTACTGAACCCCACTCACACACCAGGAAAGAGCCAATTCAATCCAGACCTCTGTAATACCAGCTGGAGTGCGACTGAGTCCCACTCACACACCAGGAAAGTGCCAATTCGATCCAGACCTCCATTAATAGCAGCTGGAGTGGTACTCAAAGAACAAAGAACAAAGACAATTACAGCACAGGAACAGGCCCTTCGGCCCTCCAAGCCTGCGCTGATCCAGATCCTCTATCTAAACATGTCGCCTATTTTCTAAGGCTCTGTATCTCTTTTCTTCCTGCCCACTCATGTATCTGTCCAGATACATTTTAAAAGACTCCATCGTGCCCGCATCTACCACCTCCGCTGTCAACGCGTTCCAGGCACCCACCACCCCCTGCGTAAAGAACTTTCCACGCATATCACCCCTAAACTTTTCCCCTTTCACTTTGAACTCGTGTCCTCTAGTAATTGAAACCCCCACTCTGGGAAAAAGCCTCTTGCTGTCCACCCTGTCTATACCTCTCATGATTTTGTACACCTCAATCAGGTCCACCCTCAACCTCCGTCTTTCTAATGAAAATAATCCTAATCTACTCAACCTCTCTTCATAGCTAGCGCCCTCCATACCAGGCAACATCCTGGTGAACCTCCTCTGCACCCTATCCAAAGCATCCACATCCTTTTGGTAATGTGGCGACCAGAACTGTACGCAGTATTCCAAATGTGGCAGAACCAAAGTCCTATACAACTGTAACATGACCTGCCAACTCTTGTACTCAATAGCCCGTCCGATGAAGGAAAGCATGCCGTATGCCTTCTTGACCACTCTATTGACCTGCGTTGCCACCTTCAGGGAACAGTGGACCTGAACACCCAAATCTCTCTGGACATCAATTTTCCCCAGGACTTTTCCATTTACTGTAGAGTTCACTCTTGAATTGGATCTTCCAAAATGCATCACCTCGCATTTGCCCTGATTGAACTCCATCTGCCATTTCTCTGCCCAACTCTCTAATCTATCTATATTCTGCTGTATTCTCTGACAGTCCCCTTCACTATCTGCTACTCCACCAATCTTAGTGTCGTCTGCAAATTTGCTAATCAGTCCACCTATACTTTCCTCCAAATCATTAATGTACATCACAAACAACAGTGGTCCCAGCACGGATCCCTGTGGAACACCACTGGTCACACATCTCTATTTTGAGAAACTCCCTTCCACTGCTACTCTCTGTCTCCTGTTGCCCAGCCAGTTCTTTATCCATCTAGCTAGTACACCCTGGACCCCATGCGCCTTCACTTTCTTCATCAGCCTGCCATGGGGAACCTTATCAAACGCCTTACTGAAGTCCATGTATATGACATCGACAGCCCTTCCCTCATCAATCAACTTTGCCACTTCCTCAAAGAATTCTATTAAGTTGGTAAGACATGACCTTCCCTGCACAAAACCATGTTGCCTATCACTGATAAGCCCATTTTCTTCCAAATGGGAATAGATCGTATCCCTCAGTATCTTCTCCAGCAGCTTCCCTACCACTGACGTCAGGCTCACTGGTCTATAATTACCTGGATTTTCCCTGCTACCCTTCTTAAACAAGGGGACAACATTAGCAATTCTCCAGTCCTCCGGGACCTCACCCGTGTTTAAGGATGCTGCAAAGATATCTGTTAAGGCCCCAGCTATTTCCTCTCTCGCTTCCCACAGAAACCTGGGATAGATCCCTCCGGACCTGGGGACTTGTCCACCTTAATGCCTTTTAGAATACCCAACACTTTCTCCCTCCTTATGCCGACTTAACCGAGAGTAATCAAACATCTGTTCCTAACCTCAACATCCATCATGTCCCTCTCCTCGGTGAATACCGATGCAAAGTACTCGTTTAGAATCTCACCCATTTTCTCTGAGTCCAAGCATAACATTCCTTCTTTGTCCTTTAGTGGGCCAATCCTTTCTCTAGATACCCTCTTTCTCCTTATATATGAATAAAATGCTTTGGGATTTTCTTTAACCCTGTTTGCTAAAGATATTTCATGACCCCTTTTAGCCCTCTTAATTCCTCGTTTCAGATTGGTCCGACATTCCCGATATTCTTTCAAAGCTTCATCTTTCATCAGCCGCCTAGACCTTATGTATGCTTCCTTTTTCCTCTTAGCCAGTCTCACAATTTCACCTGTCATCCATGGTTCCCTAATCTTGCCATTTCTATCCCTCATTTTCACAGGAACATGTCTCTCCTGAACGCTAATCAACCTCTCTTTAAAAGCCTCCCACATATCAAATGTGGATTTACCTTCAAACAGCTGCTCCCAATCTACATTCCCCAGCTCCTGCCGAATTTTGGTATAGTTGGCCTTCCCCCAATTTAGCACTCTTCCTTTAGGACCACTCTCGTCTTTGTCCATGAGTATTTTAAAGCTTACGGAATTGTGATCACTATTCCCAAAGTAGTCCCCTACTGAAACTTCAACAACCTGGCCGGGCTCATTCCCCAACACCAGGTCCAGTATGGCCCCTTCCCGAGTTGGACTATTTACATACTGCTCTAGAAAACCCTCCTGGATGCTCCTTACAAATTCTGCTCCATCTGGACCTCTAACACTAAGTGAATCCCAGTCAATGTTGGGAAAATTAAAATCTCCTATCACCACCACCCTGTTGCTCCTACATCTTTCCATAATCTGTTTACATATTTGTACCTCTATCTCACGCTCGCTGTTGGGAGGCCTGTAGTACAGTCCCAACATTGTTACCGCACCCTTCCTATTTCTGAGTTCTGTCCATATTGCCTCACTGCTCGAGTCCTCCATAGTGCCCTCCTTCAGCACAGCTGTGATATCCTCTTTGACCAGTAATGCAACTCCTCCACCCCTTTTACCTCCCTCTCTATCCCGCCTGAAGCATCGATATCCTGGGATATTTAGTTGTGAATCATGCCCTTCCCTCAACCAAGTCTCAGTAATAGCAATAACATCATACTCCCGGGTACTAATCAAAGCCCGAAGTTCATCTGCCTTACCTACTACACTTCTTGCATTAAAACAAATGCACCTCAGACCACCAGTCCCTTTACATTCATCATCTGCTCCCTGCCTGCTCTTCCCCTTAGTCACACTCACACACCAGGAAACAGCCAATTCAATCCAGACCTCTATTAATACCAGCTGGAGTGTGACTGAGTCCCACACACACAGCAGGAAAGGGACAGTTCATTCCAGGCCTCTATTTAACCAGTTGGAGTGGTCCTGAGCCCCACACAATCACACCAGAAAGAGCCAATTCAATCCAGGCCTCTGTTAATACCAGCTGGAGTGGTACTGAACCCCCTCACACACCAGGAAAGAGCAAATTCAATCCAGAACTCCAAGAAAAGCAGCTGGACTGGTACTGAACCCCCTCACACACCCGGAAAGAGCGAATTCAGTCCAGACCTCTTTTAATCCCAGCTGGAGTGGTTCTGAGCCCCACTCACACACCAGGAAAGTGCCAATTCAATCCAGACCTCAATAATACAAGCTGCAGTGCGACTGAGTCCCACTCACACAGCAGGAAAGGGACAGTTCATTCCAGGCTTCTATTAATACCAGCTGGAGTGGTTCTGAGCCCCAGTCACACACCAGGAAACGGCCAATTCAATCTAGGCCTCGAATAATACCAGCTGGAATGGAATTAACTCCCACTCACACACCAGGAAAGCGCCAATTCAATCCAGACCTCAATTAATACCAGCAGGAATGGTTCTGAGCCCCACGCAGACACCAGAAAGAGCCAATACAATCCAGGCCTCTATTAATACTAGCTGGAGGGGTACTGAGTCCCAGTCACAAACCAGGAAAGGGCAGTTCATTCCAGCCCTCTATTAATACCATTTGGAGTGGTACTGAGACCCACTCACACACCAGAAAGAGGCAATTCAATCTGGGCCTCTATTAATACCAGCTGGAGTGGTACTGAGTCCCACTCACACACCAGAAAGAGGCAATTCAATCTGGGCCTCTATTAATACCAGCTGGAGTGGTACTGAGACCCACTCACACACCAGAAAGAGGCAATTCAATCTGGGCCTCTATTAATACCAGCTGGAGTGGTACTGAGACCCACTCACACACCAGAAAGAGGCAATTCAATTCAGGCCTCTATTAATACCAGCTGGAGTGGTACTGAGACCCACTCACACACCAGAAAGAGGCAATTCAATCTGGGCCTCTATTAATACCAGCTGGAGAGGTACTGAGACCCACTCACACACCAGAAAGAGGCAATTCAATCTGGGCCTCTATTAATACCAGCTGGAGTGGTACTGAGACCCACTCACACACCAGAAAGAGGCAATTCAATCTGGGCCTCTATTAATACCAGCTGGAGAGGTACTGAGTCCCACTCACACACCAGAAAGAGGCAATTCAATCTGGGCCTCTATTAATACCAGATGGAGTGGTACTGAGACCCACTCACAAACCAGGAAAGAGCCAATTCAATCTGGGCCTCTATTAATACCAGCTGGAGTGGTACTGAGACCCACTCACACACCAGAAAGATGCAATTCAATCTGGGCCTCTATTAATACCAGCTGGAATGGTACTGAGACCCACTCACAAACCAGGAAAGAGCCAATTCAATTCAGGCCTCTATTAATACTAGCTGGAGTGGTACTGAGTCCCACTCTCAAACCAGGAAACAGCCAATTCAATCCAGACCTCTATTAATACTAGCTGAAGAGCGACTGAGTCCCACTCACACAGCAGGAAAAGAACAGTTCATTCCAGGCCTCTATTAATACCAGTTGGAGTGGTACTGAGCCCCACACACACACCAGAAAGAGCCAATTCAATCCAGGCCTCTATTAATACCAGCTGGAGTGGTACAGATCCCCACTCACACACCAGGAAAGAGCCAATTCAATCCAGACCACTATTCATACCAGCTGGAGTGGTTCTGAGTCCCACTCACACACCAGGAAAGAGCCAATTCAATCCAGACCTCTATTAATACCAGCTGGAGTGGTACTGAGCCCCACTCACACACCAGGAAAGAGCCAATTCAATCCAGGCCTCTATTAATACCAGCTGGAGTGGTTCTGAGTCCCACTCACACACCAGGAAAGAGCCAATTCAATCCAGACCTCTATTAATACCAGCTGGAGTGGTACTGAGCCCCACTCACTCACCAGGAAAGAACCAATTCAATCCAGACCTCTATTAATACCAGCTGGAGTGGTACAGAGTCTCACGCACACACCAGGAAAGAGTCAATTCCATCCAGACCTATATTAATACCAGCAGGATTGGTACTGAGCCCCACTCAGACACCAGAAAGAGCCAATACAATCCAGGCCGCTATCAATACCAGCTGGAGTTGTACCTAGCCCCACTCACACACCAGGAAAGAGACAATTCAATCCAAACCTCTGTTAATACCAGCTGGAGAGGTACTGAGTCTCACTCAAACACCATGAAAGAGCCAAATCAATCCAAACCTCTTTTAATACCAGCTGGAGTGGCACTGAGTCCCACTCACACTCCAGGAAAGAGCCAATTCAATCCAAACCTCTTTTAATACCAGCTGGAGTGGTACTGAGTCCCACTCACACAACAGTAAAGCGCCAATTCAATGCAGGCCTCTATTAATAACATTTGGAGTGGGACTGAGTCCCACTCACACAGCTGAGAAGAGACAGTTCATTCCAGGACTCTATTAACCCCGGGTGATCTGGCACTGTGTCCCACTCACACACCAGGAAAGGGACAGTTCATTCCAAACATCAATTAATACCAGCTGGAGTGGTATTGAGCACCACTCACACAACAGAAGGAGCCAATTCATTCCAGGCCTCTATTAATACCAGCTGGAGTGGTACTGATTCTCACGGACACACCAGGAAAGAGACAATTCCATCCAGACCTCTATTAATACCAGCAGGATGGTACTGAGCCCCCCTCAGGAAACAGCAGCAACCAATTCAATCCAGGCCGCTATTAATACCAGCTGGAGTGGTACTGAGTCCCACTCACACACCAAAAAGAGCCAATTCAATCCAGACCTCTTTTAATACCAGCTGGAGTGGTACTGAGTCCCACTCACACACCAAAAAGAGCCAATTCAATCCAGACCTCTTTTAATACCAGCTGGAGTGGTTCTGAGCCCCAATCACACACCAGGAAAGAGACAATTCAATGCAGGCCTCTATTAGTAACATTTGGAGTGGGACTGAATCCCACTCACACAGCTGAGAAGAGACAGTTCATTCCAGGACTCTATTAACTCCGGGTGATCTGGCACTGTGTCCCACTCACACACCAGGAAAGGGACAGTTCATTCCAAACATCAATCAATACCAGCTGGAGTGGTACTGAGCCGCCCCACTCACCCACCAGGAAAGAGCCAATTCTACCCAGACCACTATTAATAACAGATGGGGTGGTACTGAGTCCCACTCACACACCAGGAAAGAGCCAATTCTACCCAGACCACTATTAATAACAGATGGGGTGGTACTGAGCCCCACTCACACACCAGGAAAGAGCCAATTCTACCCAGACCACTATTAATACCAGCTGGAGTGGTACTGAGTCCCACTCACACACCAGGAATGAGCCAATTCAATACAGGCTTCTATTAATACCGGCTGGAGTGGTACTGAACCCCACTCACCCACCAGGAATGAGCCAATTCTACCCAGACCACTATTAATAACAGATGGGGTGGTACTGAGTCCCACTCACCCACCAGGAATGAGCCAATTCTACCCAGACCACTAATCGAATTTAGAATTAGAACATTACAGCGCAGTACAGGCCCTTCGGCCCTCGATGTTGCGCCGACCTGTGAAACCATCTGACCTACACTATTCCATTTTCATCCATGTGTCTATCCAATGACCACTCAAATGCCCTTAAAGTTGGCGAGTCTACTACTGCTGCAGGCAGGGCTTTCCACGCCCTTACTACTCTCTGAGTAAAGAAACTACCTCTCACATCTGTCCTATATCTATCACCCCTCAACTTAAAGCTATGTCCCCTCGTGTTTGCCATCACCATCCGAGGAAAAAGACTCTCACTATCCAACCTATCTAACCCTCTGATTATCTTATATGTCTCTATTAAGTCACCTCTCCTCCTCCTTCTCTCCAACGAAAACAACCTCAAGTCCCTCAGCCTTTCCTCGTAAGACCTTCTCTCCATACCAGGCAACATCCTAGTAAATCTCCTCTGCACCCTTTCCAAAGCTTCCACATCCTTCCTATAATGCGGTGACCAGAACTGCACGCAATACTCCAGGTGCGGTCTCACCAGAGTTTTGTACAGCTGCAGCATGACCTCGTGGCTCCGAAACTCGATCCCCCTACTAATAAAAGCTAACACACCATATGCCTTCTTAACAGCCCTATTAACTTGGGGAGCAACCTTCAGGAATTTATGCACATGGACACCAAGATCACTCTGTTCATCTACACTACCAAGAATCTTCCCATTAGCCCAGTACTCTGCATTCCTGTTACTCCTTCCAAAGTGAATCACCTCGCACTTTTCCGCATTAAACTCCATTTGCCATCTCTCAGCCCAGCTCTGCAGCCTATCTATGTCCCTCTGTAACCTACAACATCCTTTGGCACTATCCACAACTCCACCGACCTTAGTGTCATCTGCAAATTTACTAACCCACCCTTCTACACCCTCTTCCAGGTCATTTATAAAAATGACAAACAACAGTGGCCCCAAAACAGATCCTTGCGGTACACCACTAGTAACTAAACTCCAGGATGAACATTTGCCATCAACCACCACCCTCTGTCTTCTTTCAGCTAGCCAATGTCTGATCCAAAGCTCTAAATCACCTTCAACCCCATACTTCCGTATTTTCTGCAATAGCCTACCGTGGGGAACCTTATCAAACGCCTTACTGAAATCCATATACACCACATCCACGGCTTTACCCTCATCCACCTGTTTGGTCACCTTCTCGAAAAACTCAATAAGGTTTCTGAGGCACGACCTACCCTTCACAAAACCGTGCTGACTATCTCTAATGTACTTATTCTTTTCAAGATGATTATAAATCCTGTCTCTTATAACCTTTTCCAACATTTTACCCACAACCGAAGTAAGGCTCACAGGTCTATAATTACCAGGGCTGTCTCTCCTCCCCTTCTTGAACAAGAGGACAACATTTGCTATCCTCCAGTCTTCCGGCACTATTCCTGTCGACAATGACGACATAAAGATCAAGGACAAAGGCTCTGCAATCTCCTCCCGAGCTTCCCTGAGAATCCTATGATAAATCCCATCGGGCCCAGGGGACTTATCTATTTTCATACTTTCCAAAATTGCTAACACCTCCTCCTTGTGAACCTCAATCCCATCTAGCCTAGTAGTCTGCATCTCAGTATTCTCCTCAACAAAATTTTCATTCTCCACTGTAAATACTGACGCAAAATATTCATTTAACACTTCCCCTATCTCCTCTGATTCCACACACAACTTCCCACTACTATCCTTGATTGGCCCTAATCTAACTCTAGTCATTCTTTTATTCCTGATATACCTATAGAAAGCCTTAGGGTTTTCCCTGATTCTATCCACCAATGACTTCTCGTGTCCTCTCCTTGCTCTTCTTAGCTCTCCCTTTAGATCCTTCCTGGCTAGCTTGTAACTCTCAAGCGCCCTAACTGAGCCTTCACGTCTCATCCTAACATAAGCCTTCTTCTTCCTCTTGATAAGCGCTTCAACTTCTTCAGTAAACCACGGCTCCCTCGCTCGACAACTTCCTGCCTGCCTCACAGGTACATACTTATCAAGGACACGCAGTAGCTGCTCCTTGAATAAGCTCCACATTTCGATTGTTCCCAACCCCTGCAGTTTCCTTCCCCATCCTACGCATCCTAAATCCTGCCTAATCGCATCATAATTTCCTTTCCCCCCGCTATAATTTTTGCCCTGCGGTATATACCTGTCCCTGCCCATCGCTAAGGTAAACCTAACCGAATTGTGATCACTATCACCAAAGTGCTCACCTACATCTAAATCTCACACCTGGCCGGGTTCATGTCCCGGTACCAAATCCAATGTGGCATCGCCCCTGGTTGGCCTGTCTACATACTGTGTCAGAAAACCCTCCTGCACACACTGGACAAAAACTGACCTATCTAAAGTACTTAATAACAGCTGGAGTGGTACTGAGTCCCACTCACACACCAGGAAAGAGCCAATTCAATCCAGACTTGTGGCGAAGGGGAGTTGGAGTGAGGAGTGGAGAGTGGGGGAGGGCAGTGGGGGAGGGGAGTGGGGGATGGGAGAGGAGGGGAGTGGGGAGGGGAGTGGGGGAGCGAAGTGGGAAGAGGAGTGGAAAGGGGAGTGGAGGTGAGAGGGGAGGGGAGTGTGTGAGGGGTGAGGAATAGGGGAAATGGAAGTGGAGTGGGTATGGGGAGGGGAGTGGAGGGGAGAGGTGGAGGTGAGTGGAGGAGGGGTGAGGGATAGGGGAGTGAAAAGTGGAGTGATGAAAGGAGTGGGGGAGGGGTGTACGGGAGTGGAGATTGGGGGACGAGAGTGGAGAGTGGGAAGTGGTGGAATTGAGTCGGGAGTGGGGAGTGGGGGAGAAGAGTGGAGAGGAAGCGTAGTGGGGGAGGAGAGAGGAGGCAAGTGTGGGAGGGGAGGGGAGAGGAGGCGTAGTGGGGGAGGAGAGAGGAGGCAAGTGTGGGAGGGGAGGGGAGAGGAGGCGAGTGGGAGAGGGGAGGGGAGAGGAGGCGTGTGGGGGAGGGGAGGGGAGAGGAGGCGTAGTGGGGGAGGAGAGAGGAGGCAAGTGTGGGGGAGGGGAGTGGAGAGGAGGCGTAGTGGGGGAGGAGAGAGGAGGCAAGTGTGGGAGGGGAGGGGAGAGGAGGCGAGTGGGAGAGGGGAGGGGAGAGGAGGTGTGTGGGGGAGGGGAGGGGAGAGGAGTCAAGTGGGGGAGGGGAGGGGAGAGTTGTGGAGTGGGGGAGGGGAGGGGAGAGTTGTGGAGTGGGAGGAGAGAGGGGGAGTGGGAGGGCTTTGGGGGAGGGGTGTGGGACATGTGGGAGGTCAGTTGGGAGTGGAAGAGTGGAGGAGGGGAGTAGAGGAGGGGAGTGGGGAGTGGGGAGTGAGAGGGGTGGGGGAATTGGGAGTTGGGGAGGGGAGTTGGAGTGTCTTGTATGTGAGTGGGGAGTGAGGAGTGGGGATTGGAGGAGGTGAGTGGGGAGTTGGGGAGGGGAGTGGGGGAGTGGAGTGGGGGAAGGGAGTGGGGGAAGGGAGTGGGGGAAGGGAGTGGGGGAATGGAGTGGGGAGTGAGGAGGGGGAGTGGGGGAGGGGCGTGGAGAGTGCGGGAGGGGAGCGAGGAGGAGGAGTGGGGGTGGGAGAGTGGGAATGTGACTTGGGAAGGGAGTGAGGATGGGGAGTGGGGGTGGGGAGTGGGGAGGTGAGTTGGGAGCGCAGGAGTGAGAGTGGGGAAAGGATTGTGTGTGGGGGTGGTTGGGGGGAGAGGTAAGGAGGGCAATGAGGAGTGGGGGTGGGAAGTGGGGGAGGGGGGTGGGGGAGAGGAGTGGAGAGTGGGAGAGGGGAGTGGTGGACGGGAGTTTAGAGTGGGATAGGGGAGTGGAGAGTGGGGGAAATTGAGTCTGGAGTGGAGAGTGGGGGAGGGAAGTGGGTAGTGGAGAATGGGGGAGTGGAGTGAGGACTGGGGGTGGGGAGTGGGGTGTGGGGGAGTGGAGTGGGGAGTGAGGAGAGGGGTGTGGAGGAGCGTTGCGGGGTGTGGGGGTGGGGGTGGGTGATGGGAGTGGGGAGTGGGGTAGGGGAGTGGGATTGTGAGATGGGAGTGTGGAGTGGGGGAGGGGAGTGAGGAGTCGGGGAGGGAATGTGGAGTGGGGAGTGGGTGTGGGGGGTGGGGTGTGGGGGAGGGGACTGGTGAGTGGGTGACATGAGTGAGGAGTAGGGAGGGGAGTGTGGAGTTGGAAGTGGAGTTGGGAGTGAGGAGTGGGCAGTGGGGTAGTGGGGCGTGATGTGGGGAGAGAGGAGTGGGGAGTGATGGAGTGGGGAGTGGAGTGAGGAGTGGGGAGTGGGGTTGGGGAAGGGATGGTTGAGAGGGGAGTGTGTGAGGGGAGTGGAGAGTGAGGAGTAGAGTGGGGAGTGAGTAGTGGGCAGTGGGGGAGTGGGGAATGGTGTGGGGAGTGAGGAGTAGTGAGTGGATTGGGGAGTGAGGAGTGGGGAGTGAGGAGTGGGGAGTGGGGAGTTGGGAGTGGGGAGTTGAGTGGGGAGTGAGAAGTGGGGAGTGAGAAGTGGGGAGTGGGGGAGTGGAGTGAGAAGTGGGTAGTAGGGAGTGGGGGAGTGGAGAGGGGAGTGAGGAGTGGGGTGTGGGGGAGGGGAGTTGGGAGTGGGGGAGGGGAGTGGGGAGTGGGGAGTGGGTGAGGGGAGTGGGGTTTGTGGGAGGGGAGTGAGGAGTGGGGGAGGGGAGTGAGCAGTGCGGGAGGGGATTGGGGATTGGGTAGTTGGGGAGGGGAGTGGTAAGTCGGTGAGGGGAGTGGGGGAGGGGAGTGAGGAGTGGGGAGTGGAGTGGAGAGTGAGGAGTGGAGAGTGGGAGAGAGGTGAGTGGGGGAGTGGGGAGTGAGGAGTCGGGGAGTGGGGAGTGAGGAGTCGGGGAGTGGGGAGTGGAGTGGGGAGTGAGGAGTGGGTGAGTGGGGGAGTGGGGAGGTGGTGGGGTGTGTAGGAGTGGAGTGATAGAGGGGCAGGGCCTTGTCGAGGAGGGGGAGTGCGGGGGGAGTGGGGGAGAGGAGTAAGGGAGGGTAGTGGGGGAGGGTAGAGGGGAGTGGGTGAGTGGAGGGGGAGGTGAGGGGAATGGAGAGTGAGGACAGGGGAGTGAGGAGTGGGGAGTGGGGGAGGGGAGTGTGGAGTGCGGGAAGGGAGTGGGGAGTAAGAGGGGGTGAGGAGTTAGGGAGGGTAGTGAGGGAGGAGAGTGAGGGGTGCGGTGTTGAGGAGGGTAGTGCGGAGTGAGGAGTGGGGTAGGGATGAGCGGATTGTGGGAGAGGAGTGGGGGAGGGTGGTGGGGAGGGCAATGGGGGAGGGGAGTGAGGGAGGGGGAGTTGTGGAGGGGAGTGGGGGAAATGGAGTGGGCGAGGCAGATAGGCAAGTGGGGAGGGGAGTGGAGAGTGAGGAGTGGGGGAGGGGTGAGTGGAGTAGGTGAGGGGTGTGGATGAGGGGAGTGGGGAGGGGAGTGAAGGATGGAAGTGAGGGATGAGAGTTGAGAAGTGGAGTGGGGGAGGGGAGTGCGGTAGTGGAGCGGGGAGTGAGAGAGGGGAGGGTGATGTGAGTGGGGGAGGGGCAGTGGGATTCGAGGATGGGAGTGGGGAAGGAGAAGGAGTGTGAGGGGGAGAAGGAGGTGAGTGGGAAGTGTACGGTAGGGTAGAGTGGAGTTGGGAGTGGAGTGGAGGATGGGAGTGAGGGAGGAGAGTGGGGGAGTGGTGAAGCGGAATGAAGGAGGGGGAGGGGGAGCGGTGTGGGTGAGGGTAATAGGGGACAGAAGTGTGGGAGGGGAGTGGGGGAGGGGAAGGGGAGTGGGAGACGGGAGGGGAGGAGGGAGGGGTGCGGGGAGCGGAATGGGGGTGGGCAGTGGGGGAGGGGAGTGGGGAGGGGAGTGGGGGAGGGTAGTGGAGGTTGGGGGTAGGGGAAGGGAGGCAGAAGAGGAGTGGGGAGGTGCTGGGGAGTGTAGGAGGGGGTGTTGCGTGAGGGGGAAGGGGAGGGAAGGGTTGATGGGACTGGGGGAAAGGTGTGGGGGAAGGGATTGGGGATGGGGCGTGAGGGAGGGGGAGGGCAGAGCAGAAGGGGCACGGGGGAGGGAGAGTGGGGGAGGGTGAGTGGGATTGGGGGAGGGTAGTGGGGAGTGAGAGGGAGTGTGAGGGGAGAGGGTGGTGAGTGGGCGGTAAAGGGGACGGGAGAGAGGAGTAGGAACTAGAGTGGAGGATGCGAGTGAGGGAGGAGAGTGGGGAGTGTGGGAGGGGAGTGCAGGGGGTTGGGGAGGGGAGTAGGGGAGGGGACTGGGCAGGGGAGGGTGAGGGGAGCAGGGAGAGGAATGTGCAAGGTGGCAGTGAGAGTGGAGTGGGAAATGGGAGTGAGTTTGCAGTGTTGGTTAGAGGACGGAAGAGGGGTGTGGGGAAGGGAGGGGAGTTGGTAGGGCAGTGGAGAAGGGATGTGGGGAAGGGGACTCGTGGAGGGTAACGGGGTAGGTGGATGGTAGTGGGGGAGGTGAGTGGCGGAAGGAAATGGGGTTAGCCAATGAGGAGTAGGGTAGGTGAGTGGTGGAGGGGATTGGGGAGGGGGAGAAGGGGAGAGGGAAGGGAGTGGGGGAATAGAGTGGGGAAGGGGAGGGGGAAGGGCAGGGAGGGGGATGGGAGTGGTAGAGGGGGAGCAGGAAGGGAATAAGGGAGGGAAGTGGGGTGGGGTGCAGGGAACAGGGAGGGGAGTTGGAGAGTGGGGGTGCAAAGTTAGGGGAGTGGGGGAGGGTGAGTGGGGCAGGGGGAGGGTTGTGGGGAGGGAGAGGGGATGTGAGGGGGAGAGGGTGGTGAGTGAAAGGGTGTACGGGAGGGGAGAGAGGAGTGAGGAGTGGAGTGGCGGATGGGAGTGAGGCAGGAGAGTAGTGGAGTGGGGGAGGGAGTGGGGATGTGAGTGGAGGAGGGGGATGTGAGAAGTTAAGGGGAGTGATGCAGGGGAAGGGGAGTAGGGGAGAGGGGGAGTGGGGAGGGGTAGGGAATGGGAGACGGGAGTGAGTGTGCAGAGTGTGGTGGGGAGGGGGAGGGAGGGGAGTGGAGTGAGGAAAGGAGGGGAGTGGACAGGGCAGTGGAGAAGGGGACTCGCGGAGGGTAGTGGGGGAGGTGTGGGGTAGTGGGGGAGGGTAGTGGGTAAGGGTACTGGGGGAGGGTAGTGAAAGATGGGAATGGCGGAGAGGAGTGGGGGAGGCCGATGAGAAGTAGGGGGTGGGTGTTGTGGAAGGGATTGGGGAGGGGGTAAGGCGGAAGGGGGAAGGGGAGATGGAAGGGAGTGGGGGAATAGAGTGGGGAGGGAGGGGGAAGGGCGGGGAGGGGGATGGGAGTGATAGAGGGGGAGCAGGAAGGGAATAAAGGAGGGCAGTGGGATGGAGTGCAGGGAACAGGGAGGGGAGTTAGGGGAGTGGGGGAGAGTGAGTGGGGCAGAGGGAGGGTTGTGGGGAGGAGAGGGGATGTGAGGGGGAGAGAGAGGGTATGTGAGGGGGAGAGTGTGGTAAGTGAAGGGGTGTAGGGGAGGTTAAAGAGGAGTGGGGAGTGTAGTGGTGGATGGGAGCGAGCGAGGAAAGTGGTGGAGTGGGGGATGGGTGGGGAATGGGGGCTTGGAGTGGGGGAGGTGGAGGGGGAAGGGGAGTTTGGGAATGGAGTGGGGAGGGGGATGTGGGACGGGAAGGGCAGGGGAGGGGAGAGTGGCAGGGGAGGGGGAGTAGGGGAGTGGGGAGGGGGAGGGAAGTGGGAGATGCAGGTGAGTGTGCAGCGTGTGGTGCGGGAGGGGAGAGGGGAGTGGAGTGGGGAAAGGAGGCGAGTGGACAGGGCAGTGGGGAAGGGGACTCGAGGAGGGTAGTGGGGGAGGTGTAGGGTAGTGGGGGAGGGCAGTGAAAGATGGGAGTGGCGGAGGGGAGTGGCGGAAGCCGATGAGAAGTAGGGGGTGGGTGTTGTGTAGGGGATTGGGGAGGGGGAAGGGGGAAGGGGAGAGGGAAGGGAGTGGGGGAATAGAGTGGGCATGTTGAGGGGGAAGGGCGTTGTGGTGGGGGGTGGGGGAGGGGGAGGGGAAGGGAATGGGGAGGGTAGTGGGGGAGGGGGAGGGGAGTGGAGAGGGGATTGGGGGAGGGGAGTTGAGGGGGAGGGGGTGTTGGGGAGGAGAGTGGAGGGGTAAGTGGGAGGTTGTTGGGGAGGAGAGGGGAGGGGGTACTTGATGGGGTATTGGGGAGGAGAGGGGAAAGGGACTGGGGGTGGGGGAAGGGAATGGGGGAGGGGAGTGGGGAGGGGAGTGGAGAGGGCAATGGGAGAGGGGAGGTGGAGGTGAGTGAGGAGGATGAGGGGAGTGAATGTGTGAATTGGGGAAGTGGAAAGGGGAGGGGAGTCATGAGGGGCGTGGGGAAGGGAGGGAAGTGGTGAGATAGGTGTTGAAGGGGGTGAGGGAGGGAAGTGGGGGATGGGAGTGGGGGAGTGGAGTGGGAGAGGGTGAGTGGTCTTGGGGGAGTGCGAGTGGTATTGGGGGAGGGTGCGTGGGATTGGGCGAAGGTGAGTGGGATTGGGGGAGGGGAGTGGGATTGGGGGAGGGTGAGTGGAATTGGGAGAGGGTGGTGGGGAGTGGCGTGGAGGATGTGAGTGAGGGAGTAGGGGATGTGGCAAGGGGGTGGGGGATGGAGATGTGGCAAGGATATTAGGAGGGGAGTGAGAGAGCAAAGATGGGAGAGATGGAGAGGAGTGGGGGAGCGCAGAGTTGGGGGTTAGGGGAGGGGATTGGGGAGGGGAGCGGGGGATGGAAATGGGGGAGGGGTTGGGGTGTTGGGCAGGAGAGGAGGGTGAGGAGGGGAGTGTGGGAGGGGTTGGGGTAGGGAGTGTGGCAAGTCGGGGAGGAGTGGTGGGATTGGCAGAAGAGTGGGGGAGGGGAGTGGGGGAGGGGAGTGGGAGAGGTGTGTTGGGGAGGGGAGTTGGGGAGGGGCGTGAGGGAGGGGTTGGGGGGGTAAGGGTTGGGGAGGGAGGGGAGTGAGGGAGGGGAGTGGGGAGAGGAGTGAGGGAGGGGTCGGAGAGGGAAGGGAGTGGGGGAATGGAGTGGGGAAGAGGAGGGGAGTTCGGGGGTGGGGGAGGGGAGTGGGAGTGGATTGGGGTGGGGAGGGTTCTGCTGGAGGGGTGTGCGGGAGAGGAGTGGGTGAGGTGAGGGAGTGGGGGAGGGGAATGGGAGACGGGACTGGGTGAAAGAAGTGGGAGTTAGGGAGGGACTAGGAAAGGGGAATGGGGGAAGGCGAGTGGGAAAATTGGAGTGAGTGTGTGAGGTGGGGTAGGGGAAAGGAGGGGAGTTGGGAAGGGGTGGGGGAGGGAAGGGCGGTGGGAGATGTAGGAGAGGAAGCGGAGTGGAGTAGGGGGCTGTGAGGGGAGGGAGATGTGAGAGGTGAAGGGAGTCGCGGAGGGGAGGGCAATGGGGGCAGCGGGTGTGGAGGAGGAAAGTGGGGGAGGGGATTGAGGGATGGGAGATGAGTGGGAAGATGAGTGGGGAGGGAAATGGGGGAGGGGAGTGGGCGAGTGGAGGGGTGGGGAGAGGATGGGGAGAGGAGTGGGGGAGAGGAGTGGGGGAGAGGAGTGGGGAAGAGGAGTGGGGGAGAGAAGTGGGGAGAGGAGGGGTGGGGAGTGGAAGGGGAGAGGAATGGGGAGGGGACGGGTAAGGGAGTGAGTGAATGGAGTGGGTGGGATAGTAAATTGGGTTAAGGAGGGGGAAGAGAGTGGGGGAGAGGTGTTGGAGAGGGTGAGTGCGGAGGGCAGTGGACTGAGGAGGGGAATGTACGAGGGCAGTGGAGGAGGGGCGTGGGGGAAGTGAGAGTGGGGAGGGAAATGGGAGGGGAGTGGGGAGTGGGGTAGGTGAGTGGGGGAGAGTAGTGGGGAGGGGAGCTCTTGGGGAGGGGAGAGGCTGGGGGAGCGGTTTGAGGAAGGGGAGTGGGGGAGGGGAGTAGGGAGAAGTGGGGGAGGGGAGTGGGGGCGGAGTGGGGGAGGGGAGTGGGGGGAGGGGACTGGGGACAGGAGTGAGGGGAGGGGTTGGGGAGGGAGGGAAGAGGGGGAATAGAGTGGGCAGAGGGACGTTAGGGGAGTGCAGCGCGGAGTTAGCAGAGTGGGTGAGGGGATTTGGAGTTGGGAGTGGGAGGAGTGGGGGAGGAGTGCGGGGGTAGTGGGGGAGGGTTGGAGGAGGGAAGTGTGGGAGGAGTGGGGGAGAAGTGGGGGAGGGGTGGGCGAAGGGAGTGGGGGGAGGGGTTTGGGGACAGGAGTGAGAGGAGGGGTTGGGGAGTGAGGGGAGTGGAGTGGGGAGAGGGTAGTTAGGGGAATGGAGGAGGGGATTTGCAGTTGGGAGTGTGAGGGGAGTGGAGGGGAGGGGGTGGGGAGGCATGTGGGGGAGGGGCAGGGATGTGGGGGAGGGAGAGGTGGAATGAGGATGTAGGGGAACGAGAGTGGGTTAGGGTTAGGGTGAGTGCGGGACGGGAGTGGGGGAGGGGAGTGTGGGGAGAGTTGGGGAGGGCAGAGTGGGAGGGGAGGGGGAGGGGAGTGGGGGGCGGTAGTGGAGGATGGGAGTGGGGAGTGGAGTGGGGTGGAGGAGGACGGGAGTAGGGGAGGGGTGTTTGGAAGTGGAGCGGGGTAATGGTAGGGGAGGGAGAGAAGTGGGAGATGGGAGGGAGTGGAGTGGGGAGGAGAGGGAGGGGATTGGGGGAGGGGGACAGGAGAGCTGGGAGTGGGTAGGGCTTAGGGGCACGGGAGTGGGGGTGAGGTGGGGTTGGGAGGGTTGTGAGGGAGGGGATTTGGTGCAGGGTGTTGGGGGGAGGGAGAGGGGCAGGGGTATGGGCGAGGGGAGCGGGGGAGGGGCGGGGGTGAAGGTGAGTCGGCAGAGGAGTTGGGAGGGGTGTTTGGCAGGGGAGGTGGAGGAGTGGAGAGTGGGGAAGGGGAGTGGGGGAGGGGAGTGGGGGACGAGGGACGGGAGAGAAGGGAGTGGGGGAGGGGAGTTGACCGAGTGGGGTGGGTAGTGGAGCAAGGTAGTGGGGGAGAGGGTTTTGAGGGTAGGGCAGATGGAGGGGAGTGGCGAATGGGTGTGTGTGAGAGGGAGTGTGGGAGTGGAAGTGGGGGATGTGAGAGGGAGGGCAGTGTGGAGGGAGACCAGGTCTGAGCGGGAGAGGATGCGAACAAGGGGTGTAGGGGAGTGAAGTGAGGAGTGGGGGCCTGGAGTGGACGATAGGAGTGAGAGAGGGAAGTGGGATGTGGGAGGGGAAAGGGGAGTGGGGACCGGGGACGAGTGGGGGAGGGGTGCGTTGAGGGGAATGGCAGAATGAGAGGGTAGGTGAGTGGGGAATGCGGAAGTAGAGTGGAGGATGGGGAGTGGGGAAATAGGAGAGGGGAAGGGGAGGGTGTGTAATGGTGAGGGGGAGGGGAGTGTTAGGGGGAGGGGAGTGTGAGGGGAGGGAGAGGGTAGTGTGGAAGGAAGTTGGGGAGGGGAGTGGGGGATGGGGAGGGGGAGTGTGGCAGAGAGTGGGGAGGGGAGTTTGAGAGGAGAGTGGGGGAGGGCAATGGTCAGAAAGGAGGGGGAAAGTGGGAGGAGGAGTGTGGAAGAAGGAGAGAGTGCGAGATTGGTGGAGGGGAGAGTGGAAGGGAGTGGGGGAAGGGAGTGGGGGAGAGGGTAGGGGAATGAAGAGGGGGGCGGGAGGAGGAGGGGAATGAAGAGGGGGAGGGAGGGAAATGTGGGGGGATTGAAGAGGGGGAGGGAGGGGAAGGTGGAGGGGAAATAAGAGGGGGGAGGGAGGGGGTGGTGGAGGGGAATGAAGAGGGGGGAGGGGAGGTGGAGGGGAATGAAGGGGGCGGGAGGGGGTGGTGGAAGGGAATGCAGAGGGGCAGGGAGGTAGAGGTGGAGGGGAATGAAGAGGGGGGAGGGGGGTGGAGGGCAATGAAGAGGGGGAGGGAGGGGGAGGTGGAGGAGAATGAAGAGGGGGAGGGAGGGGGAGGGAGGGGGAGGTGGAGGAAAATGAAGAGGGGGAGGGAGGGGGAGGTGGAGGGGGATGAAGAGGGGGAGGGAGGGTGTGGTGGAGGGGAATGAAGAGAGGGAGGGAGGGGTGGTGGAGGGGAATGAAGAGGGGGAGGGAGGGGTTGGTGGAGGAGAAAGAAGAGGGGGAGGGAGGGGGTGGTGGAGGAGAATGAAGAGGGGGAGGGAGGGGCAGGTGGAGGGGAATGAAGAGGGGGAGGGAGGGGGAGGTGGAGGGGAATGAAGAGGGGAGGGAGGGGGTGGTGGAGGGGAATGAAGAGGGGGAGGGAGGGGAGGTGGAGAGGAATGGAGGGAGGGGGAGTTGGAATGGAATGAATAGGGGGAGTGAGGGGGGTGGAGGAGGGGAATGAAGAGGGGGAGGGAGGGTGTGGTGGAGGGGAATGAAGAGAGGGAGGAGGGGTGGTGGGGGGGAATGAAGAGGGGGAGGGAGGGGTTGGTGGAGGAGAAAGAAGAGGGGGAGGTGGGGGTGGTGGAGGAGAATGAAGAGGGGGAGGGAGGGGCAGGTGGAGGGGAATGAAGAGAGGGAGGGAGGGGTGGTGGAGGGGAATGAAGAGGGGGAGGGAGGGGTTGGTGGAGGAGAAAGAAGAGGGGGAGGGAGGGGGTGGTGGAGGAGAATGAAGAGGGGGAGGGAGGGGCAGGTGGAGGGGAATTAAGAGGGGGAGGGAGGGGGAGGTGGAGGGGAATGAAGAGCTGAAGGAGGGGGAGGTGGAGGGGAATGAAGAGGGGGAGGGAGGGGAGGTGGAGAGGAATGGAGGGAGGGGGAGGTGGAGTGGAATGAATGGGGGAATGAGGGGGTGGTGGAGGGGAATAAAGAGGGGGAGGGAGGGGGTGGTAGAGGGGAACGAAGAGGGGGAGAGAGGGGGTATGGAGGAGAAAGAGGAGGGTGTGGGATGGCGTGATGGATGATAATGATGAGGTGGAGGGAGGGGTGGTGGAGGGGAATGAAGAGGGGGAGGGAGGGGGAGGTGGAGGGGAATGAAGAGGGGAGGGAGGGGAGGTGGAGAGGAATGGAGGGAGGGGGAGGTGGAGTGGAATGAATGGGGGAATGAGGGGGTGGTGGAGGGGAATAAAGAGGGGGAGGGAGGGGGTGGTAGAGGGGAATGAAGAGGGGGAGAGAGGGGGTATGGTGGAGAAAGAGGAGGGTGTGGGATGGCGTGATGGATGATAATGATGAGGTGGAGGGAGGGGTGGTGGAGGGGAATGAAGAGGGGGTGGGAGGGAGTGGTGGAAGGTAATGAAGAGGGGGAGGGAGGGGGAGGTGGAGGGGAATGAAGAGGGGGAGGGAGGGGATGGTGGAAGGTAATGAAGTGGAGGAGGGTGGGGGAGGTGGATGGGACCGAAGAGGGGGAGGGAGGGGGAGGTGGAGGGGAATGAAGAGAGGGAGGGAGGGGTTGGTGGAGGAGAATGAAGAGGGGGAGGGAGGGGGTACGGAGGGGAATGAAGAGGGGGAGGGAGGGGGTGGTGGAGGGTAATGAAGTGGGGGAGGGAGGTGGAGGTGAAGGGGAATGAAGAGGTGGAGGGAGGGGGTGGTCGAGGGTAATGAAGAGGGGGAGGGAGGTGGAGGTGGAGGGGAATGAAGAGGGGGGAGGGAGGGGGAGGTGGAGGGAATGAAGAGGAGGAGGGGGGATGGTGGTGGGTAATGAAGAGGAGGAGAGTGGGTGAGGTAGATGGGAATGATGAGGGGGAGGGAGGGGGAGGTGGAGGGGAATGAAGAGGGGGAGGGAGGGGGTGGTGGAGGGGAATGAAGAGGGGGAGGGAGGGGTTGGAGGAATTGAATGAGGTTGGGGCCGGAGGGGCTGGTGGAGGGGAATGAAGATGGGGGAGGGGGTGGTGGATGGGAATGACGAGTGGGAGGGAGGGGGAGGTGGAGGGAATGAAGAGGGGCAGGGAGCGGGAGGTGGGGAATGAAGAGGGGGAGGGAGGGGTGTGGTGGGGAATGAATAAGTGGAGGGAGGGGGTGGTGGAGGGGAATGAAGAGGGGGGAGGTGGGGAATGAAGAGCGGGAGGGAGGGGGTGGTGGGGAATGAAGAGGGGGAGGGAAGATGTGGTGGAGGGGAATGAAGAGGGGGGAGGGAGGGGGAAATGGAGGGGAATGAAGAGGGGGAGGGAGGGGGGTGGTGGAGGGCAATGGAGAGGGGGAGGGATGCGGTGGTGGACTGGAATGGAGAGGGTGAGGGAGGGGGTGGTGGAGTGTGGTAGCGGAGTGGGGTGATGGGTTTGGGGTAGGGGTGTGGGGTAGGGGTGTGGGGTTGGGGTGTTGTGGAGCGGAGTGCGGTCTGGGAAGTGGGGGAGGGTAGTGGGGGATGGCAGTGTGGGGTGGGAGTGTGGTAGAGACGGGCAGTGAGGACGTGAATGTAAGCGGAGTGGGGTAGGGGTGTGGGAGAGGGAAGTGGGGGAGTGGGGTAGGTTAGGTGAGAGGGAGTTGGGAGTGGGGAGGGGATGGGGAGGCGAGTGAGGGGAGGGGAGGGGTGAGGGGGGCAGTGGGGGGAGGGTAGTGGGTGAGGGGAGTGTGGGGAGGGGAGTGGGGGTGGGTTTGAGGGAGGGGAATTGTGGAGGGGGGTTGTCGAGGGTGTGGGGTAGGGGAGTGGGGTATGGGAGTTGTTGAGGGGACTGGGGGAGATGAGTTAAGGTGCGGGGTTGGGGAGTAGAGTTGGGGAGGGGAGTTAGGGAGGGGAGTTGGGGAGGGGAGTGGGGTAGGGGAGTGAGGTAGGGGAGTGGGGTAGGGGAGTGAGGTAGGGGAGTGCAGTAGGGGAGTGAGGTAGGGGAATGTAGGAGGGCAGTTGGGGAGGGGAGTGGGGGAGGGGAGTGAGGTAGGGGAGTGCAGTAGGGGAGTGAGGTAGGGGAATGTAGGAGGGCAGTTGGGGAGGGGAGTGGGTGAGGGGAGTGGGGTAGGGGAGTTGGTTAAGTGTGTGGGGTAGGGGAGTGGGGGAGGGGATTGAGGTAGTGTTATGGGGAGGGGATTGAGGTAGTGGATTGGGGGAGGGGAGTGGGGGAGGGGAGTGGGGTGGGGTAGTGGGGTAGGGGAGTGGTGGAGTGGGGTGGGGTAGTGTGGTAGGGGAGTGGTGGAGTGGAGTGGGGTGGGGTAGTGGGGTGGGGTAGTGGGTTAGGAGAGTGGAGATGAGGAGTGGGGGTGCAGAGTGGTGTCAGGGAGAGTGGTAGGGGTGGGCTCTAAGGAGGTGGAGGGAAGGGGAGTGGGGAGGGGAGTTGGGGAGGGGAGTTGGAGAGGGAAGAGGGGTAGGGGAGTGGGGTGAGTCGTGATGTAGGGGAGTGGGGGAGGGGAGTGGTGGAGGGAAGTGGGGTGTTGGAGTGGCTGAGGGGAGTGGCGGATGGGAGTGGATGAGGGGAGGGTGAGGGCAGTGAGGAGGTGGAGGAAAGGGGAGTGAGGCAGGGCAGTGGGGTTGGGGAGAGCAGTGAGGATTTGGCGGGAAGGGGAGTGGGGAGGGTAATGGGGAGGGGAGTGGGGGAAGGGTGTGTGATAGGTCAGTGGAGTAGGGGAGTGGGGTAGGGGTGTGGGGTAGGGGTGTGGGGTAGGGGAGTGGGGTAGGGGAGTGGGGGTGGGGAATGGGGGAGGGGAGTGGGGGAGGGGAGTGAGGTAGATGTGTGGGAGAGGGGATAGAGGGAGTGGAATGGGGGAAGGGATTGGGGGAAGGGAGTGGGGTAGGGTCGTGGGGTCGGTAACTGGTGGAGTGGAGTGAGGTAGGGCAGTTTGAGACGGGAGTGGTGTGGGGGTGTGGGGTAGGGGAGGGCAGTGAGCAGGTGGAGGGAAGGGGAGTGACGTGGGGAGTGAGAGAGGCAGTGGCGTAGGGGAGCTGGGTAGGGGAGGGCAGTGAGGAAGAGAATGAAGGGGAGTGGGGGAGGGAAGTGAGTTAGGGGAGTGGGGTAGGGGAGTGGGAAAGTGCAGTGGGAAAGGGGAGTGGGTAGGGGAGCGCAGTGAGGAGGTGGAGAGAAGGGGAGTGGGGGGAGGGTATTGGGGTCGGAGTGTTGGGAAGCGGAGTTGGTAGGGGTGTGGGTTATGGGTGTGGTGTCAGGGAGTGGGGTAGGGGAGTGTAGTAGCAGAGTGGGGTAGGGTCGTAGGGGAGTGAGTGGGGTAGGGGTGTGGGGAGGCATGTGGGGTCGTGGAGTGGGGTAGGGGAGTTGTGGAGGGGAGTGCGGAAGGGGAGTGGGGGGAGTGGAGCAGGGTAGGGAAGTGGGGTAGGGGAGTGGGGAAGGGTAGTGGGGGATGGGAGTGTGGTAGGGGAGGGCAGTGAAGAGGTGCTGGGAAGCGGAGAGGTGGAAGGGAGTGGGGGAGGGGAGTGGGGGACGGGGTGGGGTATGGAAGTGGGGCAGGGGAATGGGGAAGGGGAGTCGGGTAGTGGAGTTGGGTAGGGGAGTGATTTAGGGGATTGGGGCAGGGGAGCGCAGTGAGGAGGTGGAGGGAAGGGGAGTGGGGAGTAGAGTCGGGGAGGTGTCTGGGGTAGGGGAGTTGGGTAGTGGAGGGCAGAGAGGAGGTATGGGAAGGGGAGTGGGGGAGGGGCGTGGGTAGGATAGTTGGGGTGCGGAGTGGGGTCGGGGAGTGGTGTCGGGGATTTGGGTGGGGGAGTGGGGGAGCAGAGTGGCGGAGGGGAGTGTGGTATGGGTGTGGTAACGGGGGTTGGATAAGGGAGTCGGGTAGGGGAGTTGTGAAGGGGAGTGCGGTAGGTGAGTGAGGGAGCGTGGTGGGGGATAGGTGTGTGGTAGGGGAGGGAAGTGAGGAGGTGCAGGGAATCGGAGTGGTGGACGGGAGGGGAGTGGGGGAGGGGGTGGGGGTAGGGGAGTGGGAGAGGAGAGTGCGGGAGGCGAGTGGGGGAGGCGAGTGGGGGAGGCGAGTGTGAGGAGGGGAGTGGGGGTGGGGAGTGCGGTAGGGGTTTTGGCGTAGGGGATTTGGGGAAGGGAGTGCGGGAGGGGAGTGGGGGAGGGGAGTGGGGGAGGGGAGTGGGGAGGGGTGTGGGGGGTGTGGGAGGTAGTGTGATGGGGAGTGGGGGAGGGGAGTGGGGGAGGGGAGTATGGGAGGAGAGTTGGGGAGGGTAGAGGGTTAGGGGAGTGAGGGAGCGGAGTGGGGGGAGGGGAGAGAGGGAGGGGAGTGGGGGAGGGGAGTGAGGAAGGGGAGTTGAGGAGGGGAGTGGGGGAGAGGGGTGGAGTAGGGCAGTGGGGTATGGGATTAGTTGAGGGGAGCGGGCGAGGAGAGCTGGGGAGGGGGGTGGGGTAGGGGTGTGGGTAGCGGAGTGGGGGAGGGGAGTTGAGGCAGGGAGTGAGGTGAGGAGTGGGGGAGGGGTGTTGTGGTGGAGCGGAGTGGTGGAGGGGAGTGCGGGAGGGGAGTGGGGGAGGGGATTGGGGGAGGGGAGTGGGAACCTGGGAGTGGGGGAGGGGAGTGGGGGAGGGGAGTGGGGGAGGGTTGTGGGGGGGGAATGGGGAATGGGAGTTGGCAGGGGAGTGGGGGAGGGGAGTGGGGGAGGGGAGTGGGGAGGGGAGTGGGGAGGGGAGTGGGGAGGTGAGTGGGGAGAGGCGTGATGCAGGGGAGTTGAGGAGGGGAGTTGAGGCAGGGGAGTTGAGGCGGGGAGAGGAGTGTGGGAGAGGAGTGGGGAGAGGAGTGGGGTAGAGGAGTGGGGGGGGATTAGGGGACGGCGTGGGGGACGGGCGTGGGGGAGTGGGGTCGGGTTGTGGGTCGGGGAGGGGTCGGAGTGGGTCGGTAGTGGGGTCGGGGAGTGGGGTCGGCGAGTGGGGTCGGGGAGTGGGGTCGGGGAGTGGTGTCGGGGAGTGAGGGAGGGGAGCGCAGTGAGGAGGTGGAGGGAAGGGGATTGGGGGAGTGGAGTGGGAGAGGTGTCTGGGGTAGGGGAGTTGGGTAGTGGAGGGCAGTGAGGAGGTGGAGGGAAGGGGAGCGGTGAGGAGAGTGGGGTAGGAGAGTTGGGGAGCGGAGTGGGGTAGGGGAGTGAGGTAGGGGAGTGGGGTAGGGGAGTGGGGTAGGGGAGTGGGGTATGGGAGTGGGGTAGGGGTGTGGTGCCTGGGAGTTTGGTAGGGGAGTGGGAGAGCGGAGTGGGGGAGCAGAGTTGGGGAGGGGAGTGTGGTAGGGGTGTGTGGTAGGGGAGTGTGGTAGGGGAGTGTGGTAGGGGGTGTGGTGACGTGGGTTTGGGTACGGGGAGTCGGGTAGGGGAGTTGTGGAGGGTTGTTGTGCAGGGGAGAGCAGTAGGCGAGTGGGGGAGGGGATTTGTGGGAGGGGATTTGGGGTGGGGGATTTGGGGTAGGGGATTTGGGGGAGGGGAGTGGGGAGGGGAGTGGGGGTGGGGAGTGGGGGAGGTGAGTGTGGGAGAGGAGTGGGGGAGTGGAGTGGGATAGGGAAGTTGGCTAGCTGAGTGAGGGAGCGTAGTGGGGGATAGGTGTGTGGTCGGGGAGGGCAGTGAGGTGATGCAGGGAATCGGAGTGGTGGACGGGAGGGGAGTGGGGGGAGGGGGTGGGGTAGGGGAGTGGGGGAAGGGAGTGGGGGAGGCGAGTGGGGGAGGGGAGGGGGGAGGGGAGTGCGGTAGTGGTTTTGGGGTAGGGGATTTGGGGAGGGGAGTGGGGGAGGGGAATGATGAGGGGAGTGGGGGAGGGGAGTGGGGGAGGGGAGAGGGGAGGGGTGTGGGGGAGGTTAGTGTGGTAGGGGAGTGTGGTAGGGGAGTGGGGAGGGGAGTGGGGGAGGGGAGTGGGGGAGGGGAGTATGGGAGGAGAGTTGAGGAGGGTAGAGGTTTAGGGGGTGAGGGAGGGGAGTGGCGGATGGGAGTGAGGGAGGGGAGTTGGGGTAGGGGGAGTGAGGAAGAGGAGTTGAGGAGAAGGAGTGGGGTAGGGGGGTGGAGTAGGGGAGTGGGGTATGGGAAGAAGTGAGGGGAGTGGGGGAGCAGAGCTGGGGAGGGGAGTGGGTAGGGGTGTGGAGTAGGGGAGTGGGGGAGGGGAATTGAGGCAGGGAGTGAGGTGAGGAGTGGGGGAGGGGTGCTGTGGTGGAGGGGAGTGGGGGAGGGGAGTGGGGGAGGGGAGTGGGGGAGGGGGAGTGGGGGAAGGGAGTGGGAACCTGGGAGTGGGGGAGGGGAGTGGGGGAGGGTTGTGCGGTAGGGGAATGGGGAATGGGAGTGGGGAGGGGAGTGGGGGAGGGGAGTGGGGGAGGGGTGTGGGGGAGGGGAGTGGAGAGGGGAGTGGGGGAGGGGAGTGGGGGAGGAGAGTGGGGAGGGGCGTGATGCAGGGGAGTTGAGGAGGGGGAGTTGAGGCAGGGGGTTGAGGAGGGGAGTTGAGGCAGGGGAGTTGAGGCGGGCAGGGGAGTATGGGAGAGGAGTGCGAGAGAGGAGTGGGGCAGAGGAGTGGGGGAGAGGTGTGCGGAGAGGAGAGTGGAGTGGGGTAGAGGAGTGGGGGAAGGGATTAGGGGAAGGCGTGGGGGACGGGCGTGGGGTAGTGGGGTCGGGTTGTGGGGATCGGTTTGTGAGGTCAGGGAGTGAGGTCGGGGAGTGGGGTCGGGGAGTGGGGTCGGGGGAGTGAGGGAGGGGAGCGCACTGAGGAGGTGGAGGGAAGGGGAGTGGGGCTGTGGAGTGGGAGAGGTGTCTGGGATAGGGGAGTTGGGTAGTGGAGGGCAGTGAGGAGGTGGAGGGAAGGGGAGCGGGGAGGAGTGTAGTGTAGGAGAGTTGGGGAGCGGAGTGGGGTAGGGGAATGGGGTAGGGGAGTGGGGTAGGGGAGTGGGGTAGGGGTGTGGTGCCCGGGAGTTTGGTAGGGGAGTGGGAGAGCGGAGTTGGGGAGCGGAGTGGGGGAGGGGAGTGTGGTAGGGGAGTGTGGTAGGGGAGAGTGGTGGGGGAGTGGTGACGGGGGTTTGGGTAAGGGAGTCGGGTAGGGGAGTCGGGTCGGGGAGTTGTGGAGGGGGTTTGTGGAGGGGAGAGCAGTAGGCGAGTGGGGGAGGGGATTTGGGGGAGGGGATTATGGGGTGGGGATTTGGGGTAGGGGATTTGGGGTAGGGGATTTGGGGGAGGGGATTTGGGGGAGGGGAGTGGGGGAGGGGAGTGGGGGAGGGGAGTGGGGGAGAGGAGTGGGGGAGAGGAGTGGGGGAGAGGATTGGGGGAGGGGTGTTGCGGAGAGGAGAGGGGAGAAGAGTGGGGTAGAGGAGTGGGGGAGGGGATTAGGGGAGGGGCGTGTGGGGAGGAGAATAGGGGAGGGGCGTGGGGGAGGGGGTACGGGGAGTGGGGTCGGGGAGAGTGGTCGGGGAGAGGGGTGGGGGAGTGGGGTCGGGGAGTGGGGGAGGGGAGAGCAGTGAGGAGGTGGAGGGAAGGGGAGTGGGGGTGTGGAGTGGGGGAGGTGTCTGGGGTAGGGCAGTTGTGTAGTGGAGGACAGTGAGGTGGTGGAGGGAAGGGGAGCGGGGGAGGAGTGTGGGTTAGGAAAGTTGGGGAGCGGAGTGGGTTAGGGGAGTGGGGTAGGGGTGTGATGCAGAGGTGTGGGGTCGGGGAGTGAGGGAGGGGAGCGCAGTGAGGAGGTGGAGGGAAGGGGAGTGGGGGAGTGGAGTGGGAGAGGTGTCTGGGGTAGGGGAGTTGGGTAGTGGAGGGCAGTGAGGAGGTGGAGGGAAGGGGAGTGGGGAGGAGTGTGGGGTAGGAGAGTTGGGGAGCGGAGTGGGGTAGGGGTGTAGAGTAGGGGAGTGGGGTAGGGGAGTGGGGAAGGGGCGTGGTGCCGGGGAGTTTGGTAGGGGAGTGGGAGAGCGGAGTGGGGGAGCGGAGTGGGGGAGGGGAGTGTGGTAGGGGAGTGTGGTAGGGGAGTGTGGTAGGGGTGTGGTGACGTGGGTTTGGGTAGGGGAGTCGGGCAGGGGAGTTGTGGAGGGGGGTTGTGGAGGGGAGAGCAGTAGGCGAGTGGGGGAGGGGATTTGGGGTAGGGGATTTGGGGGAGGGGATTTGGGGGAGGGGATTTGGGGTAGGGGAATGGGGGAGGGGAGTGGGGGAGGGGGACTGGGGAGAGGAGTGGGGGAGTGGAGCGGGGTAGGGAAGTGGGGTAGGTGAGTGAGGGAGCGTAGTGGGGGATAGGTGTGTGGTAGGGGAGGGCAGTGAGGTGGTGCAGGGAATCGGAGTGGTGGACGGGAGGGGAGTGGGGGAGGGGGTGGGGTAGGGGAGTGGGGGAGGCGAGTGGGGGAGGCGAGTTGGGGAGCCGAGTGGGGGAGGGGAGTGGGGGAGGGGAGTGCGGTAGGGGTTTTGGGGTAGGGGATTTGGGGAGGGGAGTGGGGGAGGGGAGTGGGGGAGGGGAGTGATGAGGGGAGTGGGGGAGGGGAGTGGGGGAGGGGAGTGGGGAGGGGGTGTGAGGAGGGGTGTGGGGGAGGTTAGTGTGGTAGGGGAGTGGGGGAGGGGAGTGGGGGTGGGGAGTATGGGAGGAGGGTTGGGGAGGGTAGAGGGTTAGGGAAGTGAGGGAGGGGAGTGGGGGAGGGGAGTGAGGGAGTGGAGTGGGGAAGGGGAGTGAGGAAGGGGAGTTGAGGAGGGGAGTGGGGGAGGGGTGGTGGAGTAGGGGAGTGGGGTATGGGATTAGGTGAGGGGAGTGTGGGAGGAGAGTTGGGGAGGGGAGTGGGGTAGGGGTGTGAAGTAGGGGGGTTGGGGAGGGGAGTTGAGGCAGGGAGTGAGGTGAGGAGTTTGGGAGGGGTGTTGTGGTGGAGTGGAGTGGGGGAGGTGAGTGGGGGAGGGGAGTGGGAACCTGGGAGTGGGGGAGGGGGAGTGGGGGAAGGGAGTGGGGGAGGGTTGTGGGGGAGAGGAACGGGGAATGAGAGTGGGGAGGGGAGTGGGGGAGGGGAGTGGGGAGGGGAGTGGGGGAGGGGAGTGGGGGAGGGGTGTGGGGAGGGGAGTGGGGAGGGGAGTGGGGAGGGGAGTGGGAAGGGGCGTGATGCAGGGGAGTTGAGGAGGGGAGTTGAGGCAGGGGAGTTGAGGCAGGGGAGTTGAGGCGGGGAGGGGAGTGTGGGAGAGGAGTGGGGGAGAGCAGTGGGGCAGAGGAGTGGGGGAGGGGTTGTTGCGGGAGAGGAGAGGGGAGGGAGAGTGGGGTAGAGGAGTGGGGGAGGGGATTAGGGGAGTGCGTGGGGGACGGGCGTGGGGGAGTGGGGTCGGGTTGTGTGGTCGGGGGAGTGGGGTCGGGGAGTGGGGACGGGGAGTGAGGGAGGGGAGCGCAGTGAGGAGGTGGAGGGAAGGGGAGTGGGGGAGTGGAGTGGGAGATGTGTCTGGGGTAGGGGACTTGGGTAGTGGAGGGCAGTGAGGAGGTGAAGGGAAGGTGAGCGGGGAGGAGTGTGGGGTAGGAGAGTTGGGGAGCGGAGTGAGGTAGGGAAGTGGGGTAGGGGAGTGGGGTAGGGGTGTGCTGCCGGGGAGTTCGGTAGGGGAGTGGGAGAGTGAAGTGGGGGAGCGGAGTGGGGGAGGGGAGTGTGGTAGGGGAGTGTTGTCGGGGAGTGTGGTGGGGGAGTGGTAACGGAGGCTTGGGTGGGGGGAGTCGGGTAAGGGTGTCGGGTCGGGGAGTTGTGGGGGGGGGGTTGTGGAGGGGAGAGCAGTAGGCGAGTGGGGGAGGGGATTTGGGGTAGGGGATTTGGGGTAGGGGATTTGGGGGAGGGGATTTGTGGGAGGGGATTTGGGGGAGGGGAGTGGGGAAGGGGACTGTGGGAGAGGAGTGGGGGAGAGGAGTGGTGGAGAGGTTTGGGGGAGGGGATTAAGGGAGGGGCGTGGGGGAGGGGATTAGGGGAGGGGCGTGGGGGAGGGGGGACGGGGGAGTGGGGTCTGGGAGTGGGGTCGGGGTTTGGGGTCGGGGAGTGAGGTCGGGGAGAGGGGTCGGGGAGAGGGGTAGGGGAGTGAGGGAGGGGAGTTGATGAGGGGAGTGGTGACGGGGGGTTGGGTAGGGGAGTCAGGTATGTGAGTTGTGGAGGGGGGTTGTGGAGGGGAGAGCAGTAGGCGAGTGGGGGAGGGGATTTGGGGTCGGGGATTTGGGGGAGGGGATTTGGGGGATGGGATTTGGAGAGGGCAGTGGTGGAGGGGAGTGGGGCGTAGTGTGTTGGTGGTTAGTGTGGGAGGGGAGTGGGGGAGAGGAGTGGGGAGGGGAATGGGGAGGGGAGAGGTGGTGCGGAGTGGGGGAGTGGAGTGGGGGTGTGGAGTGGGGGAGGGGAATGGGGAGGGGTGTTGCGGAGAGGAGAGGTGAGGAGAGTGGGGTAGAGGAGAGGGGAGGAGAGTGGGGTAGAGGAGTGGGGGAGTGCATTAGGGGAGGGGATTAGGGGAGGGGCATGGGGGTGGGGTAGAGGAGTGGGGGAGTGGGGTTGTGGAGTGGGATGGGGAGTGGGGAGTGGGGTAGGGTGAGTGGGGTCGGGTGAGTGGGGTCGGGTGAGTGGGTCGGTGAGTGGGTCGGTCAGTGAGGGGAATGGGGGAGGGGTGTTGCGGAGAGGATAGGTGAGGAGAGTGGGGTAGAGGAGAGGGGAGGAGAGTGGGGTAGAGGAGTGGGGGAGTGCATTAGGGGAGGGGATTAGGGGAGGGGCATGGGGGTGGGGTAGAGGAGTGGGGGAGTGGGGTTGTGGAGTGGGATGGGGAGTGGGGTCTGGGGAAGGGTGAGTGGGGTCAGGGAGTGGGGTCGGGGAGTGGAGTAGGGATGTGGGTTAGGGGAGTGGGGGAGGGGAGTGAGGTAGGGGAGTGGGGGAGGGGAGTGGGGGAGGGGAGTAGGGGAGGAGTGTGCGGAGGAGTGTGGGGAGGAGTGTGGAGGAGGTTAGTGTGGGAGGGGAGAGGGGGAGGGGAGTGGGGGAGGGGAGTGTGGTAGGGGGTGTGGTGACGGACGGTTGCGTAGGGGAGTCGGGTAGGAGAGTTGTGGAGGGCAGTGCGGTATGCGGGTGGAGTGGGGGAGGTTATTTGGGGAAGGAGATTTGGGGGAGTGGATTTGGGGGAAGGGATTTGGGGTAGGGGACTTGCGGTAGGGGAGTGGGGAGGACTTTGGGGAGGAGTGTGGGGAGGAGTGTGGGGGAGATTAGTGTGGGGGAGGTTAGTGTGGGAGGTTAGTGTGGGAGCGGAGTGGGGGAGGGGAGTGGGGGAGGGGAGAGGGGGAGGGGAGCTGGGGAGGGTAGTGGGTTAGGGAAATGGGGGAGTGTAGTGGGTTAGGGGAGGGAGGGAGGGGAGTTGGGGAGGGGTGTTAGGGAGGGGAGTTAGGGAGGGTTGTTGAGGAGGGGTGTGGGGGAGTGGAGTGGAGTATGGGAGTAGAGTGTAGAGTGGAGTAGGTGAGTGTAGTAGGGGAGTGGGGTAGGGGAGTTGGGGAGGGGAGTGGGGGAGGGGAGTGTGGTAGGGGGAGCGGTGACGGGGGTTGGGTAGAGGAGTCGTGTAGGGGAGTTGTGAAGGGGAGTTGTGGAGGGGGAGAGCGGTATGCGGGTGGAGTGGGGAGGGGATTTGGGGGAGGGGATTTGGTGGAGGGGATTTGGGGGAAGGATTTGGGGTAGGGGACCTGGTGTAGGGGAGTGCGGGAGGACTTTGGGGAGGAGTGTGGGTAGGAGTGTGGGGTGGAGTGTGGGGGAGGTTAGTGTGGGAGGTTAGTGTGGGAGGGGAGAGGGAGAGGGGAGTGGGGGAGGGGATTGTGGAGGGGAGTGGGGGAGGGGAGTGGGGGAGGGGAGTTAGGGAGGGGAGTTGAGGAGGGGTGTGAGGGAGTGGAGTGGAGTAGGGGAGTGGTGTAGGGGAGTGGAGTAGGGGAGTGGGGCAGGGGAGTGGGGTAGGGGAGTGGAAGAGGGGAGTGGGGGAGGAGAGTGGGGGAGTGGAGAGGGGGAGGGGAGTGGGGGAGGGCAGTGGGGGAGGGGAGTGGGGTAGGGGAGTGGAGGATGGGAGTGCGGGAGGGGAATTGGGGCAGGGGATTTGGGAGAGGGGAGTGTGGTAGGGGATTTGGTGTCGGGGATTTGGGGGAGGGGAGTGGGGGAGGGGATTTGGGGGAGGGGAGTGAGTGAGGGGATTGGGGGAGGGGAGTGGGGGGGAGTGGAGGTGGAGTGGTGGGGGAGGGGTGTTGCAGAGAGGAGTGGTGGAGGAGAGTGGGGTAGAGGAGTGGGGGAGGGGATTAGTGGAGGGGCATGGGGGTGGGGAGTGGGGTTGGGGTGTGGGGGTGGGGAGTGGGGTCGGGTGAGTGGTGTCTGGTGAGTGGTGTCGGGTGAGTGGGGTCGGGTGAGTGGGGTCCGGTGAGTGGGGTCGGGTGAGTGGGGTCGGGTGAGTGGGGTCGGGGAGTGGGGTCGGGGAGTGGGATAGGGGAGTGGAGGAGGGGAGTGTGGTAGGGGTGTGGTGACGGGGAGTTGGGTAGGGGAGTTGGGTCAGGGAGTGGTGTCGGGGAGTGGGGTCGGGGAGTGGTGTCAGGGAGTGGGGTCAGAGAGTGGGGGAGGGGAGTGGGGGGAGGGGAGTGTGGTAGGGGTTAGGTGACGGGGGGTTGGGTAGGGGAGTCGTGTAGGGGAGTTGTGGAGGGGTGTGGGGGAGGGGATTTGGGGTAGGTGAATTGGGGTACGGAATGTGTGGTTCGGAATTTGGGGTACGAAATTTGGGGTAGGGGTGTGGGGGAGGGGAGTGCGGGAGGGGAGTGGGGGAGGTGTGTGCGGAGGAGTGTGGGGAGGAGTGTGGAGGAGGTTAGTGTGGGAGGGGAGAGGGGGGAGGGGAGTGGGGGAGGGGAGTGTGGTAGGGGGGTGTGGTGACGGACGGTTGCGTAAGGGAGTCGGGTAGGAGAGTTGTGGAGGGGAGTGCGGTACGCGGGTGGAGTGGGGGAGGGTATTTGGGGGAGGGGATTTGGGGGAAGGGATTTGGGGTAGGGGACCTGGGGTAGGGGACGTGGGGGAGGACTTTGGGGAGGAGAGTGGGGAGGAGTGTGGGGAGGAGTGTGGGGGAGGTTAGTGTGGGAGGGGAGTGGGGGAGGGGAGTGGGGGAGGGGAGTGGGGGAGGGGAGTGGGCAGGGGAGTTGGGGAGGGTAGTGGGTTAGGGAAATGGGGGGAGGGTAGTGGGTTAGGGGAGTGAGGGAGGGGAGTTTGGGAGGGGCGTTAGGGAGGGGAGTTAGGGACGGGAGTTGATGTGGGATGTGGGGGAGTGGAGTAGAGTAGGGGAGTGGAGTTCAGAGTGGAGTAGGGGAGTGGAGAAGGGGAGTGGGGTCTGGGAGTGGGGTAGGGGAGTGGGATAGGGGAGTGGGGGAGGGGAGTGTGGTAGGGGGAGCGGTGACGGGGGTTGGGTAGAGGAGTCGTGTAGGGGAGTTGTGAAGGGGAGTTGTGGAGGGGAGTGCGGTATGCGGGTGGAGTGGGGGAGGGGATTTGGGGGAGGGGATTTGGGGGAGGGGATTTGGGGGAAGGGATTTGGGGTAGGGGACCTGGTGTAGGGGAGTGCGGGAGGACTTTGGGGAGGAGTGTGGGTAGGAGTGTGGGGTGGAGTGTGGGGGAGGTTAGTGTGGGAGGTTAGTGTGGGAGGGGAGAGGGAGAGGGGAGTGGGGGAGGGGATTGTGGAGGGGAGTGGGGGAGGGGAGTGGGGGAGGGGGAGTGGGGGAGGGGAGTGAGGGAGGGGGAGTTGGGAGGGGAGTTAGGGAGGGGTGTTAGGGAGGGGAGTTGAGGAGGGGTGTGGGGGAGTGGAGTGGAATAAGGGAGGGGAGTTGAGGAGGGGTGTGGGGGAGTGGAGTGGTGTAAGGGAGTGGAGTGAAGAGTGGAGTAGGGGAGTGGAGTAGGGGAGTGGTGTCTGAGAGTGGGGTAGCGGAGTGGGGGAGGGGAGTGGGGGAGGAGAGTGGGGGAGGGGAGTGTGA
>NW_027140684.1:452500-458829 GCF_036365525.1 Heterodontus francisci | reverse complement strand
TCTCCATGGTGAGAGGCCCCTCCCCCGCTCTGTCTCCATGGTGACAGTCCCTCCCCCGCTCTGTCTCCATGGTGACAGGTCCCCCTCCCCCGCTCTGTCTCCATGGTGAGAGGCTCCCTCCCCCCGCTCTGTCTCCATGGTGACAGGTCCCCCTCCCCTCCGCTCTGTCTCCATGGTGACGAGGCCCCTCCCCCGCTCTGTCTCCATGGGTGACAGGCCCCCCTCCCCCCCGCTCTGTCTCCATGGGTGACAGTCCCCCTCCCCCGCTCTGTCTCCATGGTGAGAGGCCCCTCCCCCGCTCTGTCTCCAATGGTGACAGTCCCCTCCCCCCGCTCTGTCTCCATGGTGACAGTCCCCTCCCCCCGCTCTGTCTCCATGGTGACAGTCCCCTCCCCCCGCTCTGTCTCCATGGTGACAGTCCCCTCCCCCGCTCTGTCTCCATGGTGAGAGGCCCCTCCCCCGCTCTGTCTCCAGGTGATGCTCCTCCCCGCTGTCCATGTGACAGGTCCTCCCCCGCTCTGTCTCCATGGTGACAGGCCCCTCCCCGCTCTGTCTCCATGGTGAGAGGCCCCTCCCCCGCTCTGTCTCCATGGTGACAGGCCCCTCCCCGCTCTGTCTCCATGGGTGAGAGGCCCCTCCCCCACTCTGTCTCCATGGTGACAGTGTCCCCTCCCCCGCTCTGTCTCCATGGTGACAGTCCCCTCCCCGCTCTGTCTCCATGGTGACAGTCCCCTCCCCCCGCTCTGTCTCCATGGTGACAGTCCCCTCCCCCGCTCTGTCTCCATGGTGAGAGGCCCCTCCCCCGCTCTGTCTCCATGGTGACAGGCCCCTCCCCCGCTCTGTCTCCACGGTGAGAGTCCCCTCACCCCGCTCTGTCTCCATGGTGACAGTTCTCCTCCCCCGCTCTGTCTCCATGGTGACAGGCCCCTCCCCCGCTCTGTCTCCATGGTGAGAGGCCCCTCCCCCGCTCTGTCTCCATGGTGACAGTCCCCTCCCCCGCTCTGTCTCCATGGTGACAGTCCCCCTCCCCTGCTCTGTCTCCATGGTGACAGGCCCCTCCCCCCGCTCTGTCTCCACGGTGAGAGTCCCCCTCCCCCGCTCTGTCTCCATGGTGACAGTCCCCTCACCTGACTCTGTCTCCATGGTGACAGTCTCCTCCCCCGCTCTGTCTCCATGGTGACAGTCCCCTCCCCCCGCTCTGTCTCCATGGTGACAGTCCCCTCCCCCGCTCTGTCTCCATGGTGAGAGGCCCCCTCCCCCGCTCTGTCTCCATGGTGACAGTCCCCTCCCCCGCTCTGTCTCCATGGTGAGAGGCCCCTCCCCCGCTCTGTCTCCATGGTGACAGTCCCCTCCCCCGCTCTGTCTCCATGGTGAGAAGCCCCCTCCCCCGCTCTGTCTCCATGGTGACAGGCCCCCTCCCCCGCTCTGTCTCCATGGTGACAGTCTCCTCCCCCGCTCTGTCTCCATGGTGACAGTCCCCTCCCCCGCTCTGTCTCCATGGTGAGAGGCCCCTCCCACGCTCTGTCTCCATGGTGAGAGGCCCCTCCCCCGCTCTGTCTCCATGGTGACAGTCCCCTCCCCCGCTCTGTCTCCATGGTGAGAGGCCCCTTCCCCCGCTCTGTCTCCATGGTGACAGTCCCCCTCCCCTGCTCTGTCTCCATGGTGACAGTCCCCTCCCCCCGCTCTGTCCTCCATGGTGAGAGGCCCCTCCCCCGCTCTGTCTCCATGGTGACAGTCCCCTCCCCCCGCTCTGTCTCCATGGTGACAGGCCCCTCCCCCGCTCTGTCTCCATGGTGAGAGGCCCCTCCCCCGCTCTGTCTCCATGGTGACAGGCCCCTCCCCCGCTCTGTCTCCATGGTGACAGGCCCCTCCCCCGCCTCTGTCTCCATGGTGACAGTCCCCCTCCCCCGCTCTGTCTCCATGGTGACAGTCCCCTCCCCCGCTCTGTCTCCATGGTGACAGGCTCCTCCCCCGCTCTGTCTCCATGGTGACAGTCCCCTCCCCCCGCTCTGTCTCCATGGTGAGAGTCCCCCTCCCCCCGCTCTGTCTCCATGGTGACAGTCTCCTCCCCGCTCTGTCTCCATGGTGACAATCCCCTCACCCCGCTCTGTCTCCATGGTGACAGTCTCCTCCCCCGCTCTGTCTCCATGGTGACAATCCCCTCCCCCGCTCTGTCTCCATGGTGACAATCCCCTCCCCCGCTCTGTCTCCATGGTGACAGGCCCCCTCCCCCGCTCTGTCTCCATGGTGACAGTCCCCCTCCCCCGCTCTGTCTCCATGGTGACAGTCCCCTCCCCCGCTCTGTCTCCATGGGTGACAGGCCCCTCCCCCGTCTGTCTCCATGGTGAAGGGCCCCTCCCCGCTCTGTCTCCATGGTGACAGTCCCCCTCCCCCGCTCTGTCTCCATGGTGACAGGCCCCTCCCCCGCTCTGTCTCCATGGTGAGAGGCCCCTCCCCCGCTCTGTCTCCATGGTGACAGTCCCCCTCCCCCGCTCTGTCTCCATGGTGACAGGCTCCTCCCCCGCTCTGTCTCCATGGTGAGCAGTCCCCCTCCCCTGCTCTGTCTCCATGTGACAGTCCCCTCCCCCGCTCTGTCTCCATGGTGAGAGGCCCCCTCCCCCGCTCTGTCTCCATGGTGACAGTCCCCTCCCCCTGCTCTGTCTCCATGGTGACAGTCCCCTCCCCCCGCTCTGTCTCCATGGTGAGAGGGCCCCTCCCCCGCTCTGTCTCCATGGTGACAGTCCCCTCCCCCGCTCTGTCTCCATGGTGACAGGCCCCTCCCCCGCTCTGTCCCTCCATGGTGAGAGGCCCCTCCCCCGCTCTGTCTCCATGGTGACAGGCCTCCTCCCCCGCTCTGTCTCCATGGTGACAGGCCCCTCCCCCGCTCTGTCTCCATGGTGACAGTCCCCTCCCCGCTCTGTCTCCATGGTGACAGGCCCCTCCCCCGCTCTGTCTCCATGGTGACAGTCCCCCTCCCCCGCTCTGTCTCCATGGTGACAGTCCCCCTACCCCCCGCTCTGTCTCCATGGTGAGAGGCCCCTCCCCCGCTCTGTCTCCTGTCTCCATGGTGAGAGGCCCCTCCCCTGCTCTGTCTCCATGGTGACAGTCTCCTCCCCCGCTCTGTCTCCATGGTGACAGTCCCCTCCCCCGCTCTGTCTCCATGGTGACAGGCCCCTCCACCGCTCTGTCTCCATGGTGAGAGGCCCTCCCCTGCTCTGTCTCCATGGTGACAGTCCCCTCCCCCGCTCTGTCTCCATGGTGACAGTCCCCTCCCCCGCTCTGTCTCCATGGTGAGAGGCCCCTCCCCCGCTCTGTCTCCATGGTGACAGGCCCCTCCCCCGCTCTGTCTCCATGGTGACAGTCCCCTCCCCCCGCTCTGTCTCCATGGTGACAGGCCCCTCCCCCGCTCTGTCTCCATGGTGACAGGCCCCTCCACCGCTCTGTCTCCATGGTGAGAGGCCCCTCCCCCGCTCTGTCTCCATGGTGAGAGGCCCCTCCCCCGCTCTGTCTCCATGGTGACAGGCCCCTCCCCCGCTCTGTCTCCATGGTGACAGGCCCCTCCCCCGCTCTGTATCCATGGTGACAGTCCCCTCCCCCGCTCTGTCTCCATGGTGACAGGCTCCTCCCCCGCTCTGTCTCCATGGTGAGAGGCCCCTCCCCCGCTCTGTCTCCATGGTGAGAGGCCCCTCCCCCGCTATGTCTCCATGGTGACAGGCCCCTCCCCCGCTCTGTCTCCATGGTGACAGTCCCCTCCCCCGCTCTGTCTCCATGGTGAGAGGCCCCTCCCCCGCTCTGTCTCCATGGTGAGAGTCCCCTCCCCCGCTCTGTCTCCATGGTGACAGTCCCCTCCCCCGCTCTGTCTCCATGGTGACAGGCCCCTCCCCCGCTCTGTCTCCATGGTGACAGTCCCCTCCCCCGCTCTGTCTCCATGGTGAGAGGCCCCTCCCCCGCTCTGTCTCCATGGTGAGAGTCCCCTCCCCCGCTCTGTCTCCATGGTGACAGTCTCCTCCCCCGCTCTGTATCCATGGTGACAATCTCCTCCCCCGCTCTGTCTCCATGGTACAATCCCCTCCCCCGCTCTGTCTCCATGGTGAGAGGCCCATCCCCCGCTTTGTCTCCATGGTGACAGTCCCCTCCCCTGCTTTGTCTCCATGGTGACAGTCCCCTCCCCCGCTCTGTCTCCATGGTGACAGTCCCCTCCCCCGCTCTGTCTCCATGGTGACAGGCCCCTCCCCCGCTCTGTCTCCATGGTGACAGTCCGCTCCCCCCGCTCTGTCTCCATGGTGAGAGGCCCCTCCCCCGCTCTGTCTCCATGGTGACAGGCCCCTCCCCCGCTCTGTCTCCATGGTGAGAGGCCCCTCCCCCGCTCTGTCTCCATGGTGACAGTCTCCTCCCCCCGCTCTGTCTCCATGGTGACAGGCCCCTCCCCCGCTCTGTCTCCATGGTGACAGGCCCCTCCCCCGCTCTGTCTCCATGGTGACAGTCTCCTCCCCTCTCTGTCTCCATGGTGACAGTCCGCTCCCCCGCTCTGTCTCCATGGTGACAGGCCCCTCCCCCGCTCTGTCTCCATGGTGACAGTCTCCTCCCCTCTCTGTCTCCATGGTGACAGGCCCCTCCCCCGCTCTGTCTCCATGGTGACAGGCCCCTCCCCCGCTCTGTCTCCATGGTGACAGGCCCCTCCCCCGCTCTGTCTCCATGGTGACAGTCTCCTCCCCCGCTCTGTCTCCATGGTGACAGTCCCCTCCCCCGCTCTGTCTCCATGGTGAGAGGCCCCTCCCCCGCTCTGTCTCCATGGTGACAGGCCCCTCCCCCTCCTCTGATTATTGAATTAATTTAACAATTGTATTAAAGGGATATTTCAGCACATTCTTCACCTGCTCTCTGAACTGAGTCTGGGTCACGGCGTAAATCACAGTGTTTGTGGAGCAGCTCAGGAGCTGGAGCATGAAGGACAATTCCAGCAGAAACAGAGGGAGATAAACAGACTGATAACCCATCCACCACATCCTCCTCCATATAGAAAACACCATTAACAGGGCCCACAACAGCATGAAATTACCAGAGATAACTAACAGTAAAATGATAGATTTCCTTCGACTCTCCATCTCGGGGTCTCTGTGACTCTCCCCACTGCTGTGAACCCGGAGTCTCCTGCGTCCTCTGCTGCTCACTAAAATGTGTCTGACGGTGAGAGCGTTGAGCAGCAGAATCAGCACAAATGGGATGACCGGGGTTAGAATGTTGTGGAGGAACTCGATTGTTCCCCAGACACGAGATTCCAGAACACCCATTGTTACATCACAAAACCAGGGATCGTTCATCAGCCAATACCGACCCGTTAACATAAAATACCAGAAGATGTTCTTTAAACAGCTCAGCAAACTCACTGTTCCCACAACAACAGCACATGTTTTCTCACTGCAATATTTACTTTTCAGATTCTGACAACAAATGGCCACAAATCGATCAAAGGTGAAAGTGACGGTGAACCAGACAGAACAGTCTGTGACTGTGTAAAGCAGGACGGCGTGGATATTACACACGGGGATGTAATACAGGAACTGAAACTGTTCATAATAAACAATGGGAATGTGTCTGAATAACAGGTCCAGGATAATGACCAGTAGATCCGCCGCTGACATGGCCACCAGGTACCGAGTGACACATTTGGAGAGACCGCACTTTCCCTGAGACAGGATCACAATCGTCAGCAAGTTAACTGTGAGGAAGGGAAATAAACAGAGAAATTATACATCAGACTGGAGCAATGTTACCAGATCTGTGTATGTGTGTGAGTGTCAAAAATAAACAGAGAAATTAGACATCAGACTGGAGCAATGTTACCAGATCAGTGTATGTGTGTGAGTGTCAGAAATAAACAGAGAAATTAGACATCAGACTGGAGCAATGTTACCAGATCTGTGTATGTGTGTGAGTGTCAGAAATAAACAGAGAAATTAGACATCAGACTGGAGCAATGTTACCAGATCTGTGTATGTGTGTGAGTGTCAGAAATAAACAGAGAAATTAGACATCAGACTGGAGCAATGTTACCAGATCTGTGTATGTGTGTGAGTGTCAGAAAGAGAGAAAGAGAGGGTGTGCACATATTTGAGAGAATGTGATTCAGCAAGTGTGTGTGTCTGTGAGTGCATGTGAGCGCGAGAGAGAGAAAGAGACAGAGTGTCTGTGTGTATATATATATAAATATATATATATATATATCTCAGTGCCTGGGTTCTGGTGTGTGTGTGTGTGTGTGTGTGTGCATATATATAAGTCTCAGTATCTGGGCTGTGGTGTGTGTTTGTGTGTGTGTGCGTTTTTGT
>NW_027140684.1:387500-390000 GCF_036365525.1 Heterodontus francisci | reverse complement strand
GGTGTGTGTGTGTGTATGCATATATATAAGTCTCAGTGTCTGGGCTGTGCTGTGTGTGTGTGTGTGTGTGTGTGTGTGCATATATATAATTCTCAGTGTCTGGGCTGTGGTGTGTGTGTGTGTGTGCATATATATAATTCTCAGTGTCTGGGCTGTGGTGTGTGTGTGTGTGTGTGTGTGTGTGTGCATATATGCAAGTCTCGGTGTCTGTGCTGTGGTGTGTGTGTGTGTGTGCATATATATAATTCTCAGTGTCTGGGCTGTGGTGTGTGTGTGTGTGTGTGTGTGTGTGTGCACATATATAATTCTCAGTGTCTGGGCTGCGGTGTGTGTGTGTGTGTGTGTGTGCATAAATATAAGTCTCAGTGTCTGGGCTATGGTGTGTGTGTGTGCACATATATAATTCTCAGTGTCTGTGCTGTGGTGTGTGTGTGTGTGTGTGTGTGTGCATATATATAAGTCTCCGTGTCTGTGCTGTGGTGTGTGTGTGTTTGTGCATATATATAAGTCTCAGTGTCTGGGCTGTGGTGTGTGTGTGTGCACACATATAATTCTCAGTGTCCGGGCTGTGGTGTGCGTGTGTGCATATATATAAGTCTCAGGGTCTGGGCTGTGGTCTGTGTGTGTGTGTGTGTGTGTGTGCATATATATAAGTCTCAGTGTCTGGGCTGTGGTGTGTGTGTGTGTGCGTGTGTGTGTTTGTGCATATATATAAGTCTCAATGTCTGGGCTGTGGTGTGTGAGTCTGTGCGTGTGCATATATATAAGTCTCAGTGTCTGGGCTGTGGTGTCTGTGTCTGTGTGAGTGCATATATCTAAGTCTCAATGTCTGGGCTGTGGTGTGTGTGTGTGTGTGTGTGTGCATATATATAAGTCTCAGTGTCTGGGCTGTGGTGTGTGTGTGTGTGTGTGCATATATATAAGTTTCAATGTCTGGGCTGTGGTGTGTGTGTGTGTGTGTGTGTGTGTGTGTGTACATATATATAAGTCTCAATGTCTGGGCTGTGGTGTGTGTGTGTGTGTGTGTGTGTGTGTGTGTGTGTGTGTGTGTGTGTGTGTGTGTGCATATATATAAGTCTCAATGTCTGGGCTGTGGTGTGTGTGTGTGTGTGTGTGTGTGTGTGTGTGTGTGTGTGCATGTATATAAGTCTCAATGTCTGGGCTGTGGTGTGTGTGTGTGTGTATATATATAAGTCTCAGTGTCTGGGCTGTGGTGTGTGTGTGTGTGTGTGTGCATATATATAAGTCTCAATGTCTGGGCAGTGGTGTGTGTGTGTATGTGTGTGTGTGTGCACATATATAAGTCTCAGTGTCTGGGCTGTGGTGTGTGTGTGTGTGTGTGTGTGTGTGTGTGCATATATACAAGTCTCAGTGTCTGGGCTGTGGTGTGTGTGTGTGTGTGTGTGTGTGTGTGTGTGTGTGTGTGTGCATATATACAAGTCTCAATGTCTGGGCAGTGGTGTGTGAGTGTGTGTGTGTGTGTGTGTGTGTGTGTGTGTGCATATATACAAGTCTCAGTGTCTGGGCTGTGGTGTGTGTGTGTGTGTGTGTGTGTGTGTGTGTGTGCATATATACAAGTCTCAGTGTCTGGGCTGTGGTGTGTGTGTGTGTTTGTGTGTGTGTGTGTGTGTGTGTGTGCATATATACAAGTCTCAGTGTCTGGGCTGTGGTGTGTGTGTGTGTGTGTGTGTGTGTGTGTGTGTGTGTGTGTGTGTGTGTGTGTGTGCATATATACAAGTCTCAATGTCTGGTCTGTGGTGTGTGAGTGTGTGCGTGTGCATATATATAAGTCTCAGTGTCTGGGCTGTGGTGTGAGTGTGTGTGTGTGTGTGTGTGTGTGTGTGTGTGTGTGCATATATATAAGTCTCAGAGTCTGGGCTGTGGTGTGTGTGTGTGTGTGTGCATATTTCTAAGTCTCAGTGTCTGGGCTGTGGTGTGTGTGTGTGTGAGTGTGTGTGTGTGTGTGCATATATATAAGTCTCTGTGTCTGGGCTGTGGTGTGTGTGTGTGTGTGTGTGTGCATATTTCTAAGTCTCAGTGTCTGGGCTGTAGTGTGTGTGTGTGTGAGTGTGTGTGTGTGCATATATATAAGTCTCAGTGTCTGGGCTGTGGTGTGTGTGTGTGTGTGCATATATATAAGTCTCAATGTCAGGGCTGTGGTGTGTGTGTGTGTGTGTGTGCATATACATAAGTCTCAATGTCAGGGCTGTGGTGTGTGTGTGTTTGTGTGTGCATATTTCTAAGTCTCAGTGTCTGGGCTGTGGTGTGTGTGTGTGTGTCCGTGTGTGTGTGCATATATATAAGTGTCAGAGTCTGGGCAGTGGTGTGTGTGTGTGTGTGTGTGTGTGCATATATATAAGTCTCAGTGTCTGGGCTGTGGTGTGTGTGTGTGTGTGTGTGTGTGTGTGTGTGTGTGTATATATATAAGTCTCAGTGTCTGGGCTGTGGTGTGTGTGTGTGTGTGTGTGTGTGTGTGTGTGTGTGCATATATATAAGTCTC
>NW_027140684.1:125000-127500 GCF_036365525.1 Heterodontus francisci | reverse complement strand
TGTGTGTGTGTGTGCATATATATAAGTCTCCGTGTCTGGGTTGTGGTGTTTCTGTGTGTGTGTGTGTGTGTGCATATATATAAGTCTCAGTGTCTGGGCTGTGGTGTGTGTATGTGTGCACATATATAAGTCTCAGTGCCTGTGCTGTGTTGTGAGTGTGTGTGTGTGTGTGCATATATATATGTCTCAGTGTCTGGGCTGTGGTGTGTGTGTGTGCATATATATAAGTCTGTGTCTGGGCTGTGGTGTGTGTGTGTGTGTGCATATATAGAAGTCTCAGTGTCTGGGCTGTGGTGTGTGTGTGTGTTTGCGTGTGTGTGTGTGCATATATATAAGTCTCAGTGTCTGGGCCGTGTGTGTGTGTGTGTGTGTGTGTGTGTGTGTGTGTGTGTGTGTGTGTGTGTGCATATATATAAGTCTCAGTGACTGGGCTGTGGTGTGTGTGTGTGTGTGTGTGCATAGATATGTCTCAGTGTCTGGGCTGTGGTGTGTGTGCGTGCGCAAATATATAAGTCTCAGTGTCTGGGCTGTGTGTGTGTGTGTGTGTGTGTGTGTGTGTGTGTGTGTGTGTGTGTGTGTGTGTGTGTGTGCATATATTTCAGTCTCAGTGTCTGGCTGTGGTGTGTGTGTGTTTGTGTGTGTGTGCATATATTTCAGTCTCAGTGTCTGGCTGTGGTGTGTGTATGTGTGTGTGTGCGTGTGTGTGTGCATAAAAATAAGTCTCCGTGTCTGGGTTGTGGTGTGTGTGTGTGTGTGTGTGTGTGTGTGTGTGTGTGTGTGCATATATATAATTCTCAGTGTCTGGGCTGTGGTGTGTGTGTGTGTGTGCACATATACAAGTCTCAGTGTCTGGGCTGTGGTGTGAGTGCTTGTGTGTGTGCATATATTAAGTCTCCGTGTCTGGGCTGTGGTGTGTGTGTGTGTGTGTGCACATATATAAGTCTCAGTGTCTGGGCTGTGGTGTGTGTGTGTGTGTGTGTGTGTGTGTTTGTGTGTGTGTGCATATATATAAGTCTCAGTGTCTGGGCTGTGGTGTGTGTGTGTGTGTGTGTGTGTATATATATATAAGTCTCAGTGTCTGGGCTGTGGTGTGTGTGTGTGTGTGCATATTAATAAGTCTCAGTGTCTGGGCTGTGGTGTGTGTGTGCATATTAATAAGTCTCAATGTCTGGGCAGTGGTTTGTGTGTTTGTGTGTGTATGTGTGTGTGTACATATATATAAGTCGCAGTGTCTGGACTGTGGTGTGTGTGTGTGTGTGAGTGTGTGTGTGTATGTGTGTGCATATATATAAGTCTCAGTGTCTGGGCTGTGGTGTGTGTGTGTGTGTGTGCACATATATAAGTCTCAGTGTCTGGGCTGTGGTGTGTGTGTGTGTGTGTGTGTGTGTGTGTGTGTGTGTGTGTGTGTTTGTGTGTTTGTGTGTGCACATATATGTCTCAGTGTCTGGGCTGTGGTGTGTGTGTGTGTGCATATATGTAAGTCTCAGTGTCTGGGCTGTGGTGTGAGTGCGTGTGTGTGTGCATATATATAAGTCTCCGTGTCTGGGCTGTGGTGTGTGTGTGTGTGTGTGTGTGTGCATATATATAAGTCTCAGTGTCTGGGCTGTGGTGTGAGTGCGTGTGTGTGTGCATATATATAAGTCTCCGTGTCTGGGCTGTGGTGTGTGTGTGTGTGTGTGTGTGTGTGCTGAAATATATGTCTCAGTGTCTATGCTGTGGTGTCTGTGTGTGTGTGTGCATATATATAAGTCTCAGTGTCTGGGTTGTGGTGTGTGTGTGTGTGTGTGTGTGTGTGTGTGTGTGTGTGTGTGTGTGTGTGTGTGTGTATATATATAAGTCTCAGTGTCTGGGCTGTGGTGTGTGTGTGTGTGTGCGTGTGTGTGTGTGTGTGTGCATATATATAAGTCTCAGTGTCTGGGCTGTGGTGTGTGTGTGTGTGTGTGTGTGTGTGTGTGTGCATATATATAAGTCTCAGTGTCTGGGCTGTGGTGTGTGTGTGTGTGTGTGTGTGTGTGTGTGTGTGTGTGTGTGTGTGTGTGTGTGTGTGCATATATGGAAGTCTCAGTGTCCAGGCTGTGGTGTGCGTGTGTGTGTGTGCATATTAATAAGTCTCAGTGTCTGGGCTGTGGTGTGTGTGTGTGTGTGTGTGCACATATATAAGTCTCAGTGTCTGGGCTGTGGTGTGTGTGTGTGTGTGTGTGTGTGTGTTTGTGTGTGTGTGCATATATATAAGTCTCAGTGTCTGGGCTGTGGTGTGTGTGTGTGTGTGCATATATATAAGTCTCAGTGTCTGGGCTGAGGTGTGTGTGTGTGTGTGCATATATATAAGTCTGTGTCTGGGCTGTGGTGTGTGTGTGTGTGTGTGTGTGTGTGTGTGTGTGCATATATATAAGTCTCAGTGTCTGGGCTGCGGTGTGTGTGTGTGTGTGTGCATATTAATAAGTCTCAGTGTCTGGGCTGTGGTGTGTGTGTGTGTATGTGTGTGTGTGTGTGTGTGTGT
>NW_027140684.1:90000-95000 GCF_036365525.1 Heterodontus francisci | reverse complement strand
TATAAGTCTCAGTGTCTGGGCTGTGGTGTGTGTGTGTGTGCGTGTGTGTGTGCATATATATAAGTCTCAGTGTCTGGGCTGTGGTGTGTGTGTGTGTGTGTGAGTGCGTGTGTGTGTGCATATATATAAGTCTCAGTGTCTGGGCTGTGGTCTGTGAGTGTGTGTGTGTGTGTGAGTGCGTGTGTGTGTGCATATATATAAGTCTCAGAGTCTGGGCTGTGGCTTGTGTGTGTGTGTGTGTGCATATATATAAGTCTCAGTGTCTGGGCTGTGGTGTGTGTGTGTGTGTGTGTGTGTGTGTGTGTGTGTGTGTGTGTGTGTGTGTGTGCATATATATAAGTCTCAGTGTCTGGGCTGTGGTGTGTGTGTGTGTGTGCGTGTGTGTGTGCATATATATAAGTCTCAGTGTCTGGGCTGTGGTGTGTGTGTGTGTGTGTGTGTGTGTGTGTGTGTGTGTGTGTGTGTGTGCATATATACAAGTCTCAGTGTCTGGGCTGTGGTGTGTGTGTGTGTGTGTGTGTGTGTGTGTGCATATATATAAGTCTCAGTGTCTGGGCTGTGGGGTGTGTGTGTGTGTGTGTGTGTGTGTGTGTGTGTGTGTGTGCATATATATAAGTCTCAGTGTCTGTGCAGTGGTGTGTGTGTGTGTGCATATATATAATTCTCAAAGTCTGGGCTGTGGTGTGTGTGTGTGTGTGTGTGTGTGTGTGTGCATATATATAAGTCTCAATGTCTGGGCTGTGGTGTGTGTGTGTGTGCGTGCATATATATAAGTCTCAGTGTCTGGGCTGTGGTGTGTGTGTGTGTGTGTGTGCATATATATAAGTCTCAATGTCTGGGCTGTGGTGTGTGTGTGTGTGTGCATATATATAAGTCTCAGTGTCTGGGCTGTGGTGTGTGTGTGTGTGTGCATATATATAAGTCTCCGTGTGTGGGTTGTGGTGTGTGTGTGTGTATGTGTGTGTGTGTGTGTGTGTGCATATATATAAGTCTCCGTGTCTGGGTTGTGGTGTGTGTGTGTGTGTGTGTGTGTGTGCACATATATAAGTCTCAGTGTCTGGGCTATGGTGTGTGTGTGTGTTTGCGTGTGTGTGTGTACATATATATACGTCTCAGTGTCTGGGCTGTGGTGTGTGTGTGTGTGTTTGTGCATATATATAAGTCTCCGTGTCTGGGTTGTGGTGTGTGTGTGTGTATGTGTGTGTGTGTGTGTGTGTGTGCATATATATAAGTCTCAGTGTCTGGGCTGTGGTGTGTGTATGTGTGCACATATATAAGTCTCAGTGCCTGTGCTGTGTTGTGAGTGTGTGTGTGTGTGTGCATATATATAAGTCTCAGTGTCTGGGCTGTGGTGTGTGTGTGTGTGTGTGTGTGTGTGCATATATATACGTCTGTGTCTGGGCTGTGGTGTATGTGTGTGTGTGCATATATAGAAGTCTCAGTGTCTGGGCTATGGTGTGTGTTTGCGTGTGTGTGTGTACATATATATAAGTCTCAGTGTCTGGGCAGTGGTGTGTGTGTGTGTGTGTGTGTGTGCATATATATAAGTCTCAGTGACTGGTCTGTGGTGTGTGTGTGTGTGTGTGTGTGTGTGTGCATATATATAAGTCTCAGTGTCTGGGCTGTGGTGTGTGTGTGTGCGCAAATATATAAGTCTCAGTGACTGGGCTGTGGTGTGTGTGTGTGTGTGTGTGTGTGTCTGTGTGTGTGTGTGATTGTGTGCATATATTTCAGTCTCAGTGTCTGGCTGTGGTGTGTGTGTGTGTGTGTGTGTGTGTGTGTGTGCATATATTTCAGTCTCAGTGTCTGGCTGTGGTGTGTGTGTGTTTGTGTATGTGTGCATATATTTCACTCTCAGTGTCTGGCTGTGGTGTGTGTGTGTTTGTGTGTCTGTGTGCATATATTTCAGTCTCACTGTCTGGCTGTGGTGTGTGTGTGTGTGCATATATATAAGTCTCAGTGTCTGGGCTGTGGTGTGTGTGTGTGTGTGCGTGTGTGTGTGTGTGTGTGCATATATTTCAGTCTCACTGTCTGGCTGTGGTGTGTGTGTGTGTGCATATATATAAGTCTCAGTGTCTGGGCTGTGGTGTGTGTGTGTGTGTGTGTGAGTGCGTGTGTGTGTGCATATATATAAGTCTCAGTGTCTGGGCTGTGGTCTGTGAGTGTGTGTGTGTGTGTGAGTGCGTGTGTGTGTGCATATATATAAGTCTCAGAGTCTGGGCTGTGGCTTGTGTGTGTGTGTGTGTGCATATATATAAGTCTCAGTGTCTGGGCTGTGGTGTGTGTGTGTGTGTGTGTGTGTGTGTGTGCATATATATAAGTTCTCAGTGTCTGGGCTGTGGTGTGTGTGTGTGTGTGCGTGTGTGTGTGCATATATATAATTCTCAGTGTCTGGGCTGTGGTGTGTGTATGTGTGTGTGTGTGTGTGTGTGTGTGTGTGTGTGTGTGTGTGCATATATACAAGTCTCAGTGTCTGGGCTGTGGTGTGTGTGTGTGTGCATATATATAAGTCTCAATGTCTGGGCTGTGGTGTGTGTGTGTGTGTGTGTGTGTGTGTGTGTGTGCATATATATAAGTCTCAATGTCTGGGCTGTGGTGTGTGTGTGTGTGCGTGCATATATATAAGTCTCAGTGTCTGGGCTGTGGTGTGTGTGTGTGTGTGTGCATATATTTAAGTCTCAGTGTCTGGGCTGTGGTGTGTGTGTGTGTGTGTGTGCATATATATAAGTCTCAGTGTTTGGGCTGTGGTGTTTGTGTGTGTGTGTGTGTGTGTGTGTGTGTGTGTGTGTGTGTGTATATATATAAGTCTCAGTGTCTGGGCTGTGGTGTGTGTGTGTGTGTGTGTGTGTGTGTGTGTGTGTGTGTGTGTGTGCATATATTTCAGTCTCAGTGTCTGGCTGTGGTGTGTGTGTGTTTGTGTGTGTGTGTGTGCATATATTTCAGTCTCAGTGTCTGGCTGTGGTGTGTGTGTGTTTGTGTGTGTGTGCATATATTTCAGTCTCAGTGTCTGGGCTGTGGTGTGTGTGTGTGTGTGTGTGTGTGTGTGTGTGCGCATATATTTCAGTCTCAGTGTCTGGCTGTGGTGTGTGTGTGTGTGTGTGTGTGTGTGTGTGCATATATTTAAGTCTCAGTGTCTGGGCTGTGGTGTGTGTGTGTGTGCATATATTTAAGTCTCAGTGTCTGGGCTGTGGTGTGTGTGTGTGTGTGTGTGTGTGCATATATATAAGTCTCAGTGTCTGGGCTGTGGTGTGAGTGTGTGTGTGTGTGTGCGCACATATATAAGTCTCCGTGTCTGGGCTGTGTTGTGTGTGTGTATGTGTGTGTGTGTGTGTGTGTGTGTGTGTGCATATATATAAGTCTCCATGTCTGGGCTGTGTGTGTGTGTGTGTGTATGTGTGTGTGTGTGTTTGTGCATATATATAAGTCTCAGTGACTGGGCTGTGGTGTGTGTGTGTGTGTGTGTGTGTGTGTGTGTGTGTGTGTGTGTGTGTGTGTGTGTGTGCATATATTTAAGTCTCAGTGTCTGGGCTGTGGTGTGTGTGTGTGTGTGTGTGTGTGTGTGTGTGTGTGTGCATATATATAAGTCTCCGAGTCTGGGCTGTGGTGTGTGTGTGTGTGTGAGTGTGTGCAATTATATAATTCTCATTGTCTGGGCTGTGGTGTGAGTGTGTGTGTGTGTGTGTGTGTGTGCATATATATAAGTCTCAATGTCTGTGCTGTGGTGTGTGTGTGTGTGTGTGTGTGTGCATATACATACGTCTCAGTGTCTGGGCTGTGGTGAGAGAGTGTGTGTGTCTGTGTGTGTGTGTGAGTGTGTGTGTGTGTGTGTGTGTGTGCGCAAATATATAAGTCTCAGTGTCTGTGCTGTGGTGTGTGTGGGTGTGTGTGTGTGTGCATATATATAAGTCTCCGTGTCTGGGTTGTGGTGTGTGTGTGTGTGTGTGTGTGTGTGTGTGTGCAAATGTATAAGTCTCAGTGTCTGGGCTGTGGTGTGTGTGTGTGTGTGTGTGTGTGTGTGTGTGTGTGTGTGTGTGTGTGTGCATATATATAAGTCTCAGTGTCTGGGCCGTGGTGTGTGTGTGTGTGCATATATATAAGTCTCAGTGTCTGGGCTGTGGTGTGTGTGTGTGTGTGTGAGTGTGTGTGTATGTGTGCACATATATAAGTCTCAGTGCCTGTGCTGTGTTGTGAGTGTGTGTGTGTGTGTGCATATATATAAGTCTCAGTGTCTGGGCTGTGGTGTCTGTGTGTGTGTGTGTGTGTGTGTGTGTGTGTGTGTGTGTGTGTGTGTGCATATATATAAGTCTGTGTCTGGGCTGTGGTGTATGTGTGTGTGTGTGCATATATAGAAGTCTCAGTGTCTGGGCTATGGTGTGTGTGTGTGTTTGCGTGTGTGTGTGTACATATATATAATTCTCAGTGTCTGGGCTGTGGTGTGTGTGTGTGTGTGTGCATATATATAAGTCTCAGTGTCTGGGCTGTGGTGTGTGTGTGTGTGTGTGTGCATATATATAAGTCTCCGTGTGTGAGTTGTGGTGTGTGTGTGTGTATGTGTGTGTGTGTGTGTGTGTGCATATATATAAGTCTCCGTGTCTGGGTTGTGGTGTGTGTGTGTATGTGTGTGTGTGTGTGTGTGTGTGCATATATATAAGTCTCAGTGTCTGGGCTATGGTGTGTGTGTGTGTTTGCGTGTGTGTGTGTACATATATATACGTCTCAGTGTCTGGGCTGTGGTGTGTGTGTGTGTGTATGTGCATATATATAAGTCTCCGTGTCTGGGTTGTGGTGTGTGTGTGTGTATGTGTGTGTGTGTGTGTGTGTGCATATATATAAGTCTCAGTGTCTGGGCTGTGGTGTGTGTATGTGTGCACATATATAGGTCTCAGTGCCTGTGCTGTGTTGTGAGTGTGTGTGTGTGTGTGCATATATATAAGTCTCAGTGTCTGGGCTGTGGTGTGTGTGTGTGTGTGTGTGTGTGTGTGTGTGCATATATATACGTC
>NW_027140684.1:0-57500 GCF_036365525.1 Heterodontus francisci | reverse complement strand
AAGTCTCAGTGTCTGGGCTGTGGTGTGTGTGTGTGTGTGTGCATATATATAAGTCTCAGTGTCTGGGCTGTGGTGTGTGTGTGTGTGTATGTGTGTGTGTCCATATATATAAGTCTCAGTGTCTGGGCTGTGGTGTGTGTGTGTGTGTTTGTTTGTGTGTGTGTGTCCATATATGTAAGTCTCAGAGTCTGGGCTGTGGTGTGTGTGTGTGCATATATATAAGTCTCAGTGTCTGGGCTGTGGTGTGTGTGTGTGTGCATATATATAAGTCTCACGGTCTGGGCTGTGGTGTATGTGTGTGTGTTTCTGTGTGTGTGTATATATGTATGTCTCAGGGTCTGGACTGCGGTGTGTGTGTGTGTGTGTTTCTGTGTGTCTGTGTGTGTGTGTGTGTGTGTGTGCATTTATTTCAGTCTCAGGGTCTGGGCTGTGGTGTGTCCATGGAGACTGACATTAATTACAGTCTCTGCTTCTCTCTCCACAGATGCTGCCAGACCTGCCGAGTATTTCCAGCATTTCTTGTTTTTACTTCAGATTTCCAGCTTCTGCAGTATTTTGCTTTTATTATAACAATTACCCTTTGTTTCCTGCCACTGAGCCCATTTTGTATTTTTGGGTGAACAAGTTTCTCCTCAACTCCCCGCTAATCCTTCTACCAAGCACATTAAGTCACTGCGCCCTAGTCACTGATCTCTCTGCTCAGATGAATAGACTCTTCACCTCCACTCCATCCAGGCCCCACAAAATTATGTCCATTTCAATCGGATCTCCCTTCAGCCTTCACTGTTCCAAGTATAATAGCCCCAGCCTATCTCATCTTTCTTCAGAGCTGCATTTTTCCAGTCCTTGTAAATCTCCTCAGTAGCCTCTCTCATGCAATTACATCCTTTGTGTAATGAGGTGACCAGAACTACACACAGTACTCAGGTTGTGGCCTAACCAATGATTTATACAGTACTAGTTTAACCTCCCTGCTCTTGTATTCTATACCTCAGCTAATAAGGGAAAGGATTCCATATGCCTTCTTAACCACCTTATCGACCTGAACTGCTACCTGCAGGGATCAGTGGACATTGACTCCAAGGTCCCTCACTTGCTCTACACTTCTCAGTATTTTCCGATTGATCGTCTATCCCTTTGCCTTGTCTGACCTCCTCAATTACATCGTCTCATACTTAACCAGGTTGAATTCCATTTGACACTTTTCTGCCATCAATATTTTCGAGCAGCCTACAGCTATCCTCCTCGCTATCTACCGCATGGCCAATCTGTGTACCATCTGCAAACATCTTGATCATGCCCCCTACATTTACGTTCAAATCGTTAATATACACCACAAAAAGCAGGGGACCCAGTACTGAGCCCTGTGGAACGCCACTGGAAACAGACCTCAAGTCAGTAAATCACCCGTCAACTAACAGCCTTTGTTTCCTGTCACTGAGCCAATTTTGTATCCAGCTTGCTGCAGTTCCCTGGATTCCATGGGATTTTATTTGTTTTACCTAGTATGCCACATGGGACCTTGTCAAAAGCCTTGCCAAAATCCATGTAGACCATATCATCAGCACTACCCTCATCTATCATCCTTACTACGTTGTCGAAAAATTCAATCAAGTTGTTCAAACAATATCTTCCCTGATCAAATCCATGCTGACTGTCCTTGATTGACCTGAGCCTTTCTAAGTGACAGTTTATCCTGTCTCACAGAATAGATTCCAATAATTTTCCCACTACTGAGTTTACACTGACTGGCCTGCAATTATTTGGTCTATCCGTTGCTCCCTTTTTAAAGACGTACAATGTTAACAGTTCACCAATCCTCTGGCACTACACCTGTATCCAGTGAGGATTGGAAAATGATGGTCAGACCCTCTGCTATTTCCTCTCTCACTTCATTTGACAGCCTGGAATACATTTCACCTGGCCCTGGTGATTTATCAACTTTCAAGGATGCTAATCCCATTAATACTTCCTCTCTCCCTATGTATATCAGATCCAATAATTCACTCTCCTCCTCCTTAACCACAATATCTGCATCGTTCCCCTCTTTTGTTAAGACAGATACAAAGTATTCATTAAGAACCATACCAACATCTTCCTCCCCTACTCGTGTATATCCATTTATGTATATAGACTTTCAAAAGGCCTGTGATCAAATGACATTTCATAGACTTGTTATGACATGGATTAATGTGACAGTGATAGTGTGGATATGACACTGACTGAGGGACAGAAAGCAGAGAGAAGTGGTGAACAGTGATTGTTCAGACTGGAGGTGGAGGGGAGTATACAGTACTGTTTCTCAGGGTTCGATACACTCAGCGTGATATCAAGAAACGATTGAAGGCACTTGATACTGCAAAGGCTATGGGCCCTGACAATATTCCGGAAATAGTACTGAATACCTGTGCTCCAGAACTTCTGTTCCCCCATCAAACTGTTCCAGTACAGCTACAACATTGGCCTCTATCCTGCAATGTGGAAAATTGCCCAGGTATGTCCTGCATACAAAAAGCAGGACAAGTCCAACCCGGCCAATTACCGCCCCATCAGCCTCCTCTCAATCATCAGTAAGGTGATGGAAGGTGTCAACGACAATGCTACCAAACTGCACTTGCTTAGCAATAACCTGCTCAGTGACGCTCAGTTTGGTTTCCGCCAGGGTCGCACAGCTCCTGACCTCATGACAGTCTTGGTGCAAACATGGACAAAGGAGCTGAATTCAATAGGTGAGGTATGAGTGACTGCCCTTGACACCAAGGCAGCATTTGACTGAGTATGGCATCAAGGAGCCCGAGCAAAAATGGAGTCAGTGGGAATCAGGGGGAAAACTCTCTGCTAGTTGGAGTCATACCTGGCACAAAGGAAGATGGTTGTGGTTGTTGCAGGTCAATCAGCTCAGCTCCAGGACATCACTGCAGGAGTTCCTCAGTGTTGTGTCCCAGGCCCAACCATCTTCAGCTGCTTCATCAATGACCTTCCTTTAATGATAAGGTCAGATGTGGGGATGTTTGCTGATGATTGCACAATTTTCAGCACCATTTGTGACTCCTCAAATATTGAAGCAGTCCGTGTAGAAATGCAGCAAGACTTGGACATTGTCAAGGCTTGGGCTGATAATTGGCAAGTATCGTTCACTCTGCACAAGCGCCAGGCAATGACGGTCTCCGACAAGAGATAATCTAATCATCCCCCTTGACATTCAATGATATTACCATAGCTGAATCCCCCACTATCGCATCTTAGGGGCTACCATTGACCAGAAACTGAACAGGAGTAGCCATATAAATACCATGGCTAAAAGAGCAGGTCATCGGCGAGGAATCCTGAGGCGAGTAACTCACCTCCTGACTCACCAAAGCCAGTCAACCATCTACAAGGCACAAGTCAGGAGTGTGATGGAATATTCTCTGCTTGCCTGGATGGGTGCAGCTCCAAAAACACTCAAGAGGCTCGGCACCATCCAGGACAAAGCAGCACTTGATTGGCACCCCATCCACAACATTCACTATCTTCACCACCAACGCAAAGAGGCAGCAGTGTGTACCATCTACAAGATGCACTGCAGTAACGCACCAAGTCTACTTAGACAGCATCTTCCGAACACACAACCTCTGTCACATAGAAGGACAAGGGCATCAGATGTATGGAAACACCAGCACCTGCAAGTTCCCCTCGAAGCCAGACATCATCCTGACTTGGAACTATATCACTGTTCCTTCACTGTCACTGGGTCAAAATACTGGAACTCCTTCCTAACAGAACTGTGGGTGTACCTACCCCACGTGGACTGCAGTGGTTCATGAAGGCAGCTCACCACCACCTTCTCAAGGGCAATTAGGGATGGACAATAAATGCTGGCTTATCCAGCGATGTCCACATCCCATGAATGAATAAAAAAAGATGCCAGAGAACTGGAGGGCTGTAAATGTTACACCCTGTTTAAAAAAGGAGAGGTTGGATAAGCCCTGTAACTATCAGTCCAATGCTGATTCTTGGAAAATTGTTGAGGCCATAACCCAGCACAAAAATATTTCTTGCTTGTAAAATCATGTCTTAATAAATGGCGAGTAGCACGGATAGCTTCATGGAAAATCATTTCTGATAATCTTAATAGTTTGTTGACGTAATTGTGAGTGTTAGCGAGGATTGCGTGTTTCGTGTGATAGAATCATAGAATCGTAGAAAGTTTAAGGCACAGAAAGAGGCCACTTGGCCCATCGTGTCTGTGCCAGCTGAAAAATTATCCACCTATTCTAATCCAGCATTTGATCCCTAGCCCTGCAGATTATGACATTTGAGGTGCACATCCAGGCTCTTTTTGAATGAGTGGAGGGTTTCTGCCTCAACCATCCTTTCATGAAGTGAGTTACAGACCCTCACTAAAAGCAGGGGACCCAGTACCGAGCCCCGTGGAAAACCACGGGAAAGTCCTCCAGTCAATACCCGTCAACAATTACCCTTTGCTTCCTGTCACTGAGGCAATTTTGTATTTCTGGGTGAATATGTTTTTCCTCAACTCCCTTCTGATATTTCTACCAATCACTTTAAATCTATGTCCCCTAGTCACTGATCTTTCTGCTAATGTGAATAGACCCTTCACCTCCACTCTATCCAGGCCCCGCAAAATGTTGTTCATTTCAATCAGATCGCCCCTCAGCCTTCTCTGTTCCATGGAGAACAACCCCAGCCGATCCAATACTTCCTCTTAGCTGCATTTTTCCAGTCCTGGCAACATCCTCGTAAATCTCCTGTGAACCCTCTCTAGTGCAATTACATCCTTTCTGTTACCAGAACTGCACACAGTATTCAAGTTGTGGCCTAACCAATGATTAAGACAGTTCCAGCATAACCTCCCAGATCTTTCATTCTATACCTCAGCTAAAAAGGGAAATGATTCCATATGCCTTCTTAACTGCCTTATTGACCTGTCCTGCTATCTTCAGGGATCTGTGGGCATTCGCTCCAAAGTCCCTGACTTCCTCTACACTTCTCAGTATTGTCCTAGTAATCGTGTATTCCTTTGCTTGTGTGAGCTCCCCAACAGCATCACCTCACGCTTATCCAGGTCGATTCCCATTTTTCTGCCCATCTGACCAGACCGTCAATATCTTCCTGCAGCCAACAGTTATCCTTCTCGCTATCCGCCACATGGCCAACCTTTGTGTTGTCTGCAAAAATCTTGATCATACCCACTACATTTACATCTAAGTCTTTAATATAGACCACAAAAAGCAGGGGACCCATTACTGAGCCCTGTGGAATGACACTGGAAACAGTCCTCCAGTCGCAAAAATACTTGTCAATAAATTACCCTTTGTTTCCTGCCACTGAGCCAATTTTGTATCCGCTTTTCTGCATTTCTCTGGACGCCATGGGATTTTATTTTTTGAACCAATCTTTCAGGTGGGAGCTTGTCAGAAGCCTTGCTAATATCCATGTAGACCACATCAACTGCACTACCCTCATCTATATTCCCTGTAACATCTTCAAAAAATTCAATCAATTTGGTTAAACAAGAGCGTCCCTTAACAAATCCATGCTGACTATCCTTGATAAACCTGTGCCTCTCTAAATGACAGTTTATCCCGTCTCTCAGAATAGATTCCAATAATTTGCCCACTACTGATGTTATACTGACTAGCCTGTAATTATTCAGATTATCCTTCGCTCCCTTTTTAAACAGAGGTACAATGTTACCAATTCTCCAATACTCCGGCACCACTACTGTATCTAGTGAGATTGGGAAATGATGGTGGGCAGACCCTCTGCTATTTCTTCTCTTGCTTCTTTGAACAGCCTGGGGTACATTTCATCCGGCTCTGGTGATGTTTCAAATTTCAAGGATGCTAATCCCATTAATACTTCCTCTCTCCCTGTATTTATCATATCCAATAATTCACACTTTTCCTCCTTAACGACAATATCTAAATCCCCCCTCTTTTCTGAAGACATCCGCAAAGTGCTGAATAAGAACCAGTCCAATATCTTCCACCCTTATACAAAGGTTACCTTTCTGATCTACTATGGGGCCTACTCTCCCCTTAGTTATCCTCTTACTCTTAATGTATTGAGAAAACATCTTTCGGTTCACCTTGATTTTGCTTGCCAATATTCTTTCATGCCCTCTCTTTCCTTTCCTAATTTCCTTTTTGATTTGATCCCTCCACTTTCTACACTCCTCTCGGCTTTCTGCAGTATTAAGTTCTCAGTGTCGGACATAAGCTTTGCTTTTCTGCGTTATCCTACCCTGTCGGCTCCTTGACATCCATGGAACTCGAGATTTGGCCGCCTCACCCTTTTTCTTTGTGGGAACATGTTTATCTTGAACCTCTGGAATCTCCCCTTTGAATGCCTCCCACTGCTCTGAGACTGAATTACCTTCAAACAGCTGTTTCCTCAGTTGAACAGCCTGGGGTACAACTTTCACTCCTCAGTTTAGTAATATCGGCCTTGCCCCATTGAGAACTCTAACTGCTGATATATCTCTTGTCCTGTCCCATGATTAAGTTAAAACTACTGAATTATGATCACTCCCACCAAAATGCTCCCCCACTGTCACTCCTCCACATGCCTATCTTCATTTCCTAAAACAATGTCTAAAACCGCACCCTCTCTTGTTGGACTTGTTACATCCTGGTCAAAAACGTTCTCCTGAATGCACCTCAAGATTTCTGCTCCCTCAATTCTTTTCATACTAAAATTATCGCAGTTAATATTGGGGTAATGAAAATCCCCTACTATTCCTGTCCGATTGTTCTTGCACTTCTCAGAGTCTTGCCTACATATCCGATCTTCTATCTCCCTCTAACTATTTGGCTGTCGGGATCACATTCCCAACAGTGTGATTGTCCCTTTCTGGTTCCTTAGCTCAATCCATATGGTCTCACTTGATGAACCTTCCAATATATCATCCCTCCTCACAGCTGCAATAGATTCCTTGACCGAAATTGCCACTTCCCCTCCGTTCTTATCCCCCTCCCTATCGTGTCTGAAAACCCTGTAACCAGGAACGTTGAGCTGCCATTCCTGTCCCTCCTTAAGCCATGTTTCTGTAATAGCTATGATATCATACTGCGACCTGTCTATCTGTGCCCTCAGCTCATCTACTTTATTTGCTATACTCCTTGCATTGAAATAGATACCCTTGAGCACTGCCAACCTCTTTTAAAAAAGAATTCTAACCCTCTTTTCCTCTGTCTCCTGGACTCATCCATTAATTTTCTGCCTTCTATTTTCGTTTCAGGTTTTGTCCCTACTGATTCTACCCTCAGGTCCCCATCCCCCTGCAAAACTAGTTTATACCCTCCCCGACGGCACGAGCAAAACGTTCTGCAAGTAACTCAGTCTCGGCTCCGATCAGGTGCAACCAGTCCAGCCTGTACAGGTCCCATCTAATCCAAAGCTGGTCCCAATGTCCCAGGAATCTGAAGCTCTCCCTCCTGCACCATCTTCCCAGCCACACATTCATCTGTCTTCGTTTTCTATTTCTATACTCAGTTGTGCATGGCACTGGGAGTAATCCAGAAGTTAACACTTTGAGGTCCTGCTGGCCTATTTCTTCCCTAGCTCCATAAATTCTGACTGCAGGACGACATTCCTCTTTCTACCTTTGTCGCTGGTTCCGATGTGGACCATGACAGCTGGCTGTTCCCCTTCTCCTTCAAGATGCTCTGCAGTCGCTCAGTGACATCCTTGTCCCTGGAACCAGACAAGCATGACACCATCCTCGATTCACGTCTGTGGCCACATAAACGCCTCCCTGTTCCCCTGACTATTGATCACTATGGCTCTTCCAGTCATCCCTCGACCCCGCTCTGCAGCTCAGCCACCCGTGTTGACACGGACTTGGCTCTGGCTGCACTCCCCAGGTGAAGCATCACTTTCCTCAGTAGTCTGAACTGAATACCTGTTGGAGAGTGAGATGCACTCAAGGGTTTGCAGCACTACCTGCCTGATTCTTTTGGACTGTCTGGGGATCACCCATTCCCTCTCTCCCTGCATAATTTTCAGCTGTTGGGTGACCACATCAAAAACATGCTAAAGCTGAATAAACTGGTGTATTAGAAGGAAGAATGTGCAGCGTTGATGGAAGAAGACAGGGAATGGGATTAGGTGAATTGCTCATTCGGAGAGGCGATGCAGACACGTCGGACTGAATAGTTCCTTTTGTGCTGTAATAACGCAGTGATGGGGCATCTCAGATGGGTGTAATGGTGGAGAATGGGGGATCCGTGTTGGGAAAGGGAAGTTGACCTATGGGAACCGGAATCTTAGCAGGGACTCTCCGACAGCCTGTCAGGGTCGAAGGCATCCAGGAAGTATCCTCCCTGCCTCCTCCTCCTCCTGAGGTAGCCTGCGGATTCCTGGTGCCAATGCCTGTGTCCTCATGATGGTGATGATATGAAGGGTGCATCAGAACAGCATGAACTTGGACACCTGCTCCAGTGTGTACTGGAGGGCTCCCCCCCGAGCGGTTCAGACATCAGAAGCATTGCTTCATCACACCGATGGCCTGTTCCACCATGTTCCTGGTGACTCCATTGCTCACGTTATACACATGTTAATTGTGTGAGGTTGGTTGGTGGTGGGATGTGGTTTGGGGGTGTAGAGACACGAGCTGTGTCTAGAGGGGTTTCCTTTGTCTCCGAGGAGTCGCATTCTGGTTCTGCATGGAGACCCGCAGTGTTGGGACCGGCTGACTGCTTCAGAATGAAGGTATGGTGGCTGCTGCTAGGATAGAGGACATTCACCAACATGATTTACTGGGCATGCTCAGACACCAACTGTACATTAATGGAGTGAGAGTTCTTTCAGTTCCTGTACCTCTCCCCGTTGACATGGGGGCCCGTCAGAGCCACGGACACCATCAGGAATCCCGCTATCCTGACAAATCCACGGGATCTCTCATCGTGCTTCTGCCTGCTGAGGGAGAAAATGATGACCAAGAGGGCCACCCTCACCTCCCAGAATTATAAATGGACCATACACAGGCCTAGTAACTACTGGTCAGTTAGTTTAAAATCAGTTGTGAGGAAGGTTTTAGAAACAATAATCAGGGAAAAAGGACGACACACACTTGGAGAGGTTTGAGTTAATTAAGGATTGTCAGCACGGATTTCTAAAAGGCAGATTATGCTTGACTAAGCGAATTGAATTTATTTCGATGATCAGAGATGGTTGATGAAGGGAATGTGGTGGATGTTGTCTACATGGATTTTATGAAAGTATTTGATGGAGAACCAAACAAAAGTTTGGTTAACAAAATTGAAGCTCATGGAATAGCATCCAATTGGATCAAAAATTGTGCAAAGGAGAGCAAAAAGAGAAATGTGTTAAATGGTTGTTTTTCAGACTGGAAGATGGTAGACAGTTATTTTCCCCAAGGGTCAGTGTTAGGACCACAGTTTTTCTTTTGCTTTATATATAAGTGACATGGTTCTTGGAATACAAAGTAGAATTTCACAGTTTTCTGATGATACCAATCTTGGAGGAGTGGTAAACAGTGAGGACGTTACAAACTGCCTGCAACAGGATATAGATAGGCTAGCAGAATGGACAGAGAAGTGGCAGGTGGAATTTAATACAGAGGAGTGTGAGCTGATGCATTTTGTCAGAAGGAATAGGAAGGCAATATAGACTTAATGACACAGTTCTAAAGATTGTGCAGGAACAGAGGGACTTGTGGCTCTAAATGCATTGATCTGTGAAGGTGGCAGGACATATTCGGAGAATGTTTGGCAAAACATATCAGATCTTGGGCTTCATCATTAGAGGCAAAGATACAAAAGCAGGGAAGTTATGCTGAAACTTTATAAAGATTTGGTTAGACCCCAACTTGAGAACTGTGTCCAGTTCTGGTCACCACACTTGGAAGGAAGTGAAGGTCCCTGAGAGGGTGCAGAGGAGATTTACCAGAATGGTTCCAGGGATGGGGGTTTAGTTACAAAGTGAGTTTGGAGAAGATGGAGTTGTTCTCCCTGGAGTAAAGGAGTTTGAGAGAGATTTGATAGAGGTGTACAAGATTATGATAGGCTAAGATAAGATAGACAAGGAAAAACTGTACCCATGAACTGATGAAACACGGACCAGGGGACACAGATGGAAGCTTTTGGGTAAGAGATGTAGGGGAATATGAGGAAGAACTTTTTTACACAGTGGATGTTAATGAGCTGGAACTCACTGCCCATGAGGGTTGTGGAAGCCGAGACAATCAATGATTTCAAAAGGAAACTGAATGAAATTAACTTACAGGTATATGAGGAATGAGCTGGGAGTGGCACTGACTGGATTACTCCAGCGAGAGATGGCCTCCTTTTGTGTTGTGCATGACTCTACGACTCCATTGATTTCTGTGAGTCTATGCTGTATGTGTCTACTGCTCCTGCCTGGAAAGATCCAGATATATAGACTTTCAATGAAACTGACAGCTCCGTCTTCACCCTGGAGTGAGTCTACAGGTCGTGTTACAGGAGGTGACACAACTCTGCGACCACCTCCTTATTGAATCAGAGTCACCTCACACACTGCTCTTGGGTTAATTGTAGGTAGGAAAAGAGCTCTTGGAAAACCCGGGGTGGGTAGGGAAGAGTCCCTCCTCCATCTCTACAGAGCTTCCGCTCTCTGCAGTCTCTGCTCCATTTGTGGGTCATGTTACAGATACAGAGACACTGTAACTACAGTCCCCATACCTCTGACAGAGTTGAGTCACCAAATCCTCTGTCCTCCCTGAATGTCTGCAGCAGCTCACAACACAACCTCTAGAAACCCATCCACAACACCTGCACTGACTTTACAACAGCAGAAGTAAGTCAAAAGCCCCTCACCTGTAGGTCGGATGCCTGGTCCTTTTAAATAACACTAGAGGGGATTCATTGTGATGCTAAATGTATATTCAGCTGACAGTGACTAACACAAGCAGTCAGTGGTCATGCCGAGACCTGATTACAAAGACGTACTCAAAGCTGTCTGGTTGGGACATTGAAGTCACATTCAAAACTATCCTCACATGAGTATCACAAACATAGTATGACACGCTGGAGCCCTGTCCAGCATGGGGCACTGTGCTGACCACTCGAGAGCCCTGTCCAGCATGAGGCACAGGGCTGGCCATACTAGAGCCCTGTCCAGCATGGGGCATTGTGCTGACCACTCGAGAGCCCTGTTCAGCATGGGGCACTGTGCTGACCATACTAGAGCCCTGTCCAGCATGAGGCACAGGGCTGACCATACTAGAGCCCTGTCCAGCATGGGGCACTGTGCTGACCATACTAGAGCCCTGTCCAGCATGGGGCATTGTGCTGACCATACTAGAGCCCTGTCCAGCATGAGGCACTGTGCTGACCATACTAGAGCCCTGTCCAGCATGGGAAACTGTGCTGACCATACTAGAGCCCTGTCCAGCATGAGGCACTGGGCTGACCACACTAGAGCCCTGTCCAGCATGGGGCATTGTGCTGACCACTCTAGAGCCCTGTCCAGCATGGGGCACTGTGCTGACCACTCTAGAGCCCTGTCCAGCATGGGGCATTGTGCTGACCACTCTAGAGCCCTGTCCAGCATGGGGCTCTGTGCTGATAATACAAGAGCCCTGTCCAGCATGAGGCACTGTGCTGACCATACTAGAGCCCTGTCCAGCATGAGGCATTGTGCTGACCATACTAGAGCCCTGTCCAGCATGAGGCATTGTGCTGACCATACTAGAGCCCTGTCCAGCATGGGGCATTGTGCTGACCATACTAGAGCCCTATCCAGCATGAGGCACTGTGCTGACCATACTAGATCCCTGTCCAGCATGAGGCATTGTGCTGACCATACTGAAGCCCTGTCCAGCATGGGGCATTGTGCTGACCATACTAGAGCTCTGTCCAGCATGGGGCTCTGTGCTGATAATACTAGAGCCCTGTCCAGCATGACGCACTGGGCTGACCGCACTCGAGCCCTGTCCAGCATGGGGCATTGTGCTGACCACTCTAGAGCCCTGTCCAGTATGGGGCTCTGTGCTGATAATACTAGAGCCCTGTCCAGCATGAGGCACAGTGCTGACCATACTAGAGCCCTGTCCAGCATGGGGCACTGTGCTGACCATACTAAAGCCCTGTCCAGCATGGGGCATTGTGCTGACCACACTAGAGCCCTGTCCAGCATGGGGCACAGTGCGGACCACACTAGAGCTCTGTCCAGCATGGGGCATTGTGCTGATAATACTCGAGCCCTGTCCAGCATGGGGCACTGGGCTGACCACACTAGAGCCCTGTCCAGCATGGGGCATTGTGCTGACCACAATAGAGCCCTTTCCAGCATGGGGCACTGTGCTGACCACACTAGAGCCCTGTCCAGCATGGGGCACTGTGCTGACCATACTAGAGCCCTGTCCAGCATGGGGCATTGTGCTGACCACAATAGAGCCCTTTCCAGCATGGGGCACTGTGCTGACCACACTAGAGCCCTGTCCAGCATGGGGCACTGGGCTGACCACACTAGAGCCCTGTCCAGCATGGGGCATTGTGCTGAACACAATAGAGCCCTTTCCAGCATGGGGCACTGTGCTGACCACACTAGAGCCCTGTCCAGCATGGGGCACTGTGCTGACCATACTAGAGCCCTGTCCAGCATGGGGCATTGTGCTGACCATACTAGAGCCCTGTCCAGCATGGGGCATTCTGCTGACCATACTAGAGCCCTGTCCAGCATGGGGCACTGTGCTGATAATACTAGAGCCGTGTCCAGCATGGGGCACTGTGCTGACCACACTAGAGCTCTGTCCAGCATGGGGCATTGTGCTGATAATACTCGAGCCCTGTCCAGCTTGGGGCACTGGGCTGACCACACTAGAGCCCTGTCCAGAATGGGGCATTGTGCTGACCACAATAGAGCCCTTTCCAGCATGGGGCACTGTGCTGACCACACTAGAGCCCTGTCCAGCATGGGGCACTGTGCTGACCATACTAGAGCCCTGTCCAGCATGGGGCATTGTGCTGACCATACTAGAGCCCTGTCCAGCATGGGGCACTGTGCTGATAATACTAGAGCCCTGTCCAGCATGGGGCACTGTGCTGACCATACTAGAGCCCTGTCCAGCATGGGGCACTGTGCTGATAATACTAGAGTCCTGTCCAGCATGAGGCACTGTGCTGATAATACTAGAGCCCTGTCCAGCATGGGGCACTGTGCTGATAATACTAGAGCCCTGTCCAGCATGGGGCATTGTGCTGACCATACTAGAGCTCTGTCCAGCATGGGGCACTGTGCTGATAATACTAGAGCCCTGTCCAGCATGGGGCACTGTGCTGATAATACTAGAGCCCTGTCCAGCATGGGGCATTGTGCTGACCATACGAGAGCCCTGTCCAGCATGGGGCACTGTGCTGATAATACTAGAGCCCTGTCCAGCTTGGGGCATTGTGCTGACCATACTAGAGCCCTGTACAGCATGGGGCATTGTGCTGACCATACTAAGCCCTGTCCAGCATGGGGCATTGAGCTGATAATACTAGAGCCCTGTCCAGCATGGGGCATTGTGCTGACCACACTAGAGTCCTGTCCAGCATGGGGCATTGTGCAGACCACACTAGAGTCCTGTCCAGCATGGGGCATTGTGCTGGTAATACTAGAGCCCTGTCCAGCATGGGGCACTGTGCTGACCACACTAGAGCCCTGTCCAGCATGGGGCATTGTGCTGATAATACTAGAGCTCTGTCCAGCATGGGGCACTGTGCTGACCACACTAGAGCCCTGTCCAGCATGGGGCATTGTGCTGGTAATACTAGAGCCCTGTCCAGCATGGGGCATTGTGCTGATAATACTAGAGCTCTGTCCAGCATGGGGCACTGTGCTGATAATACTAGAGCCCTGTCCAGCATGGGGCATTGAGCTGACCACACTAGAGTCCTGTCCAGCATGGGGCATTGTGCTGGTAATACTAGAGCCCTGTCCAGCATGGGGTATTGTGCTGACCATACTAGAGCCCTGTTCAGCATGGGGCATTGTGCTGACCATACTAGAGCCCTGTCCAGCATGGGGCATTGTGCTGACCATACTAGAGCCTTGTCCAGCATGGGGCATTGTGCTGACCATACAAGAGCCCTGTCCAGCATGGGGCATTGTGCTGACCACACTAGAGACCTGTCCAGCATGGGGCATTGTGCTGACCATACTCGGGCCCTGTCCAGCATGGGGCATTGTGCTGACCACACTAGAGCCCTGTCCAGCATGGGGCATTGTGCTGACCATACTGGAGCCCTGTCCAGCATGGGGCATTGTGCTGACCATACTAGAGCTCTGTCCAGCATGGGGCATTGTGCTGACCATACTAGAGCTCTGTCCAGCATGGGGCATTGTGCTGACCATACTAAAGCCCTGTCCAGCATGGGGCATTGTGCTGACCATACTAGAGCCCTGTCCAGCATGGGGCATTGTGCTGACCATACTAGAGCTCTGTCCAGCATGGGGCATTTTGCTGACCATACTAGAGCTCTGTCCAGCATGGGGCACTGTGCTGACCATACTGGAGCCCTGTCCAGCATGGGGCATTGTGCTGACCATACTAGAGCTCTGTCCAGCATGGGGCACTGTGCTGACCATACAAGAGCCCTGTCCAGCATGGGGCACTGTGCTGACCATACTAGAGCCCTGTCCAGCATGGGGCATTGTGCTGACCATACTAGAGCTCTGTCCAGCATGGGGCATTGTGCTGACCATACTAGAGCCCTGGCCTGCAAGGGGCATTGTGCTGACCGTACTAGAGCTCTGTCCAGCATGGGGCACTGTGCTGACCATACTAGAGCCCTGTCCAGCATGGGGCATTGTGCTGACCATACTAGAGCTCTGTCCAGCATGGGGCATTGCGCTGACCATACTAGAGCCCTGTCCAGCATGAGGCATTGTGCTGACCATACTAGAGCCCTGTCCAGCATGAGGCATTGTGCTGACCATACTAGAGCCCTGTCCAGCATGGGGCACTGGGCTGACCACACTAGAGCCCTGTCCAGAATGGGGCATTGTGCTGCCCACAATAGAGCCCTTTCCAGCATGGGGCACTGTGCTGACCACACTAGAGCTCTGTCCAGCATGGGGCACTGTGCTGACCATACTAGAGCCCTGGCCTGCATGGGGCATTGTGCTGACCGTACTAGAGCTCTGTCCAGCATGGGGCACTGTGCTGACCATACTAGGGCCCTGTCCAGCATGGGGCATTGTGCTGACCATACTAGAGCTCTGTCCAGCATGGGGCATTGTGCTGACCATACTAGAGCCCTGTCCAGCATGAGGCATTGTGCTGACCATACTGGAGCTCTGTCCAGCATGGGGCACTGTGCTGACCATACTAGTGCCCTGTCCAGCATGGGGCATTGTGCTGACCATACTAGAGCTCTGTCCAGCATGGGGCACTGTGCTGACCATACTAGAGCCCTGTCCAGCATGAGGCATTGTGCTGACCATACTGGAGCTCTGTCCAGCATGGGGCACTGTGCTGACCATACTAGAGCCCTGTCCAGCAAGGGGCATTGTGCTGACCACACTAGAGCTCTGTCCAGCATGGGGCACTGTGCTGACCATACTAGAGCCCTGGCCTGCATGGGGCGTTGTGCTGACCGTACTAGAGCTCTGTCCAGCATGGGGCACTGTGCTGACCATACTAGAGCCCTGTCCAGCATGGGGCATTGTGCTGACCATACTAGAGCTCTGTCCAGCATGGGGCATTGTGCTGACCATACTAGAGCCCTGTCCAGCATGAGGCATTGTGCTGACCATACTAGAGCCCTGTCCAGCATGAGGCATTGTGCTGACCATACTAGAGCCCTGTCCAGCATGGGGCATTGTGCTGACCATACTAGAGCCCTATCCAGCATGAGGCACTGTGCTGACCATACTAGATCCCTGTCCAGCATGAGGCATTGTGCTGACCATACTGAAGCCCTGTCCAGCATGGGGCATTGTGCTGACCATACTAGAGCCCTGTCCAGCATGGGGCTCTGTGCTGATAATACTAGAGCCCTGTCCAGCATGACGCACTGGGCTGACCGCACTCGAGCCCTGTCCAGCATGGGGCATTGTGCTGACCACTCTAGAGCCCTGTCCAGTATGGGGCTCTGTGCTGATAATACTAGAGCCCTGTCCAGCATGAGGCACAGTGCTGATCATACTAGAGCCCTGTCCAGCATGGGGCACTGTGCTGACCATACTAAAGCCCTGTCCAGCATGGGGCACTGTGCGGACCACACTAGAGCTCTGTCCAGCATGGGGCATTGTGCTGATAATACTCGAGCCCTGTCCAGCATGGGGCACTGGGCTGACCACACTAGAGCCCTGTCCAGCATGGGGCATTGTGCTGACCACAATAGAGCCCTTTCCAGCATGGGGCACTGTGCTGACCACACTAGAGCCCTGTCCAGCATGGGGCACTGTGCTGACCATACTAGAGCCCTGTCCAGCATGGGGCATTGTGCTGACCACACTAGAGTCCTGTCCAGCATGGGGCATTGTGCTGGTAATACTAGAGCCCTGTCCAGCATGGGGCACTGTGCTGATAATACAAGAGCTCTGTCCAGCATGGGGCACTGTGCTGACCACACTAGAGCCCTGTCCAGCATGGGGCATTGTGCTGACCACTCTAGAGTCCTGTCCAGCATGGGGCATTGTGCTGGTAATACTAGAGCCCTGTCCAGCATGGGGCACTGTGCTGACCACACTAGAGCCCTGTCCAGCATGGGGCATTGTGCTGATAATACTAGAGCTCTGTCCAGCATGGGGCACTGTGCTGACCACACTAGAGCCCTGTCCAGCATGGGGCATTGTGCTGGTAATACTAGAGCCCTGTCCAGCATGGGGCATTGTGCTGATAATACTAGAGCTCTGTCCAGCATGGGGCACTGTGCTGATAATACTAGAGCCCTGTCCAGCATGGGGCATTGAGCTGACCACACTAGAGTCCTGTCCAGCATGGGGCATTGTGCTGGTAATACTAGAGCCCTGTTCAGCATGGGGCATTGTGCTGACCATACTAGAGCCCTGTCCAGCATGGGGCATTGTGCTGACCATACTAGAGCCCTGTCCAGCATGGGGCATTGTGCTGACCATACTATTGCCTTGTCCAGCATGGGGCATTGTGCTGACCATACAAGAGCCCTGTCCAGCATGGGGCATTGTGCTGACCATACTAGAGACCTGTCCAGCATGGGGCATTGTGCTGACCATACTCGGGCCCTGTCCAGCATGGGGCATTGTGCTGACCATACTGGAGCATTGTCCAGCATGGGGCATTGTGCTGACCATACAAGAGCCCTGTGCAGCATGGGACATTGTGCTGACCACACTAGAGCCCTGTCCAGCATGGGGCATTGTGGTGTCCATACAGGAGCCCTGTCCAGCATGGGGCATTGTGCTGACCATACTAGAGCTCTGTCCAGCATGGGGCATTGTGCTGACCATACTGGAGCTCTGTCCAGCATGGGGCATTGTGCTGACCATACTAAAGCCCTGTCCAGCATGGGGCATTGTGCTGACCGTACTAGAGCCCTGTCCAGCATGGGGCATTGTGCTGACCATACTAGAGCTCTGTCCAGCATGGGGCATTTTGCTGACCATACTAGAGCTCTGTCCAGCATGGGGCACTGTGCTGACCATACTGGAGCCCTGTCCAGCATGGGGCATTGTGCTGACCATACTAGAGCTCTGTCCAGCATGGGGCACTGTGCTGACCATACTAGAGCCCTGTCCAGCATGGGGCACTGTGCTGACCATACAAGAGCCCTGTCCAGCATGGGGCACTGTGCTGACCATACTAGAGCCCTGTCCAGCATGGGGCATTGTGCTGACCATACTAGAGCTCTGTCCAGCATGGGGCACTGTGCTGACCATACTAGAGCTCTGTCCAGCATGGGGCATTGTGCTGACCATACTAGAGCCCTGTCCAGCATGAGGCATTGTGCTGACCATACTAGAGCCCTGTCCAGCATGAGGCATTGTGCTGACCATACTAGAGCCCTGTCCAGCATGAGGCATTGTGCTGACCATACTAGAGCCCTGTCCAGCATGGGGCATTGTGCTGACCATACTAGAGCCCTATCCAGCATGAGGCACTGTGCTGACCATACTAGATCCCTGTCCAGCATGAGGCATTGTGCTGACCATACTGAAGCCCTGTCCAGCATGGGGCATTGTGCTGACCATACTAGAGCCCTGTCCAGCATGGGGCTCTGTGCTGATAATACTAGAGCCCTGTCCAGCATGACGCACTGGGCTGACCGCACTCGAGCCCTGTCCAGCATGGGGCATTGTGCTGACCACTCTAGAGCCCTGTCCAGTATGGGGCTCTGTGCTGATAATACTAGAGCCCTGTCCAGCATGAGGCACAGTGCTGACCATACTAGAGCCCTGTCCAGCATGGGGCACTGTGCTGACCATACTAAAGCCCTGTCCAGCATGGGGCATTGTGCTGACCACACTAGAGCCCTGTCCAGCATGGGGCACTGTGCGGACCACACTAGAGCTCTGTCCAGCATGGGGCATTGTGCTGATAATACTCGAGCCCTGTCCAGCATGGGGCACTGGGCTGACCACACTAGAGCCCTGTCCAGCATGGGGCATTGTGCTGACCACAATAGAGCCCTTTCCAGCATGGGGCACTGTGCTGACCACACTAGAGCTCTGTCCAGCATGGGGCACTGTGCTGACCATACTAGAGCCCTGTCCAGTATGGGGCATTGTGCTGACCATACTAGAGCCCTGTCCAGCATGGGGCATTGTGCTGACCATACTAGAGCCCTGTCCAGCATGCGGCACTGTGCTGATAATACTAGAGCCCTGTCCAGCATGGGGCACTGTGCTGACCACACTAGAGCTCTGTCCAGCATGGGGCATTGTGCTGATAATACTCGAGCCCTGTCCAGCATGGGGCACTGGGCTGACCACACTAGAGCCCTGCCCAGAATGGGGCATTGTGCTGACCACAATAGAGCCCTTTCCAGCATGGGGCACTGTGCTGACCACACTAGAGCCCTGTCCAGCATGGGGCACTGTGCTGACCATACTAGAGCCCTGTCCAGCATGGGGCATTGTGCTGACCATACTAGAGCCCTGTCCAGCATGGGGCACTGTGCTGATAATACTAGAGCCCTGTCCAGCATGGGGCACTGTGATGACCATACTAGAGCCCTGTCCAGCATGGGGCACTGTGCTGACCATACTAGAGCTCTGTCCAGCATGGGGCACTGTGCTGATAATACTAGAGCCCTGTCCAGCATGGGGCACTGTGCTGATAATACTAGAGCCCTGTCCAGCATGGGGCATTGTGCTGACCATACTAGAGCCCTGTCCAGCATGGGGCACTGTGCTGATAATACTAGAGCCCTGTCCAGCATGGGGCATTGTGCTGGTAATACTAGAGCCCTGTCCAGCATGGGGCATTGTGCTGACCATACTAGAGCCCTGTACAGCATGGGGCATTGTGCTGACCATACTAGAGCCCTGTCCAGCATGGGGCATTGAGCTGATAATACTAGAGCCCTGTCCAGCATGGGGCATTGTGCTGGTAATACTAGAGTCCTGTCCAGCATGGGGCACTGTGCTGACCACACTAGAGCCCTGTCCAGCATGGGGCATTGTGCTGATAATACTAGAGCTCTGTCCAGCATGGGGCACTGTGCTGACCACACTAGAGCCCTGTCCAGCATGGGGCAATGTGCTGGTAATACTAGAGCCCTGTCCAGCATGGGGCATTGTGCTGATAATACTAGAGCTCTGTCCAGCATGGGGCACTGTGCTGATAATACTAGAGCCCTGTCCAGCATGGGGCATTGAGCTGACCACACTAGAGTCCTGTCCAGCGTGGGGCATTGTGCTGGTAATACTAGAGCCCTGTCCAGCATGGGGCATTGTGCTGACCATACTAGAGCCCTGTCCAGCATGGGGCATTGTGCTGACCATACTAGAGCCCTGTCCAGCATGGGGCATTGTGCTGACCATACTAGAGCCTTGCCCAGCATGGGGCATTGTGCTGACCATACAAGAGCCCTGTCCAGCATGGGGCATTGTGCTGACCATACTAGAGACCTGTCCAGCATGGGGCATTGTGCTGACCATACTCGGGCCCTGTCCAGCATGGGGCATTGTGCTGACCACACTAGAGCCCTGTCCAGCATGGGGCATTGTGGTGACCATACTGGAGCCCTGTCCAGCATGGGGCATTGTGCTGACCATACTAGAGCTCTGTCCAGCATGGGGCATTGTGCTGACCATACTAGAGCTCTGTCCAGCATGGGGCATTGTGCTGACCATACTAAAGCCCTGTCCAGCATGGGGCATTGTGCTGACCATACTAGAGCTCTGTCCAGCATGGGGCATTTTGCTGACCATACTAGAGCTCTGTCCAGCATGGGGCACTGTGCTGACCATACTGGAGCCCTGTCCAGCATGGGGCATTGTGCTGACCATACTAGAGCTCTGTCCAGCATGGGGCACTGTGCTGACCATACTAGAGCCCTGTCCAGCATGGGGCACTGTGCTGACCATACAAGAGCCCTGTCCAGCATGGGGCACTGTGCTGACCATACTAGAGCCCTGTCCAGCATGGGGCATTGTGCTGACCATACTAGAGCTCTGTCCAGCATGGGGCACTGTGCTGACCATACTAGAGCCCTGGCCTGCATGGGGCATTGTGCTGACCGTACTAGAGCTCTGTCCAGCATGGGGCACTGTGCTGACCATACTAGAGCTCTGTCCAGCATGGGGCATTGTGCTGATAATACTCGAGCCCTGTCCAGCATGGGGCACTGGGCTGACCACACTAGAGCCCTGTCCAGCATGGGGCATTGTGCTGACCACAATAGAGCCCTTTCCAGCATGGGGCACTGTGCTGACCACACTAGAGCTCTGTCCAGCACGGGGCACTGTGCTGACCATACTAGAGCCCTGTCCAGTATGGGGCATTGTGCTGACCATACTAGAGCCCTGTCCAGCATGGGGCATTGTGCTGACCATACTAGAGCCCTGTCCAGCATGCGGCACTGTGCTGATAATACTAGAGCCCTGTCCAGCATGGGGCACTGTGCTGACCACACTAGAGCTCTGTCCAGCATGGGGCATTGTGCTGATAATACTCGAGCCCTGTCCAGCATGGGGCACTGGGCTGACCACACTAGAGCCCTGCCCAGAATGGGGCATTGTGCTGACCACAATAGAGCCCTTTCCAGCATGGGGCACTGTGCTGACCACACTAGAGCCCTGTCCAGCATGGGGCACTGTGCTGACCATACTAGAGCCCTGTCCAGCATGGGGCATTGTGCTGACCATACTAGAGCCCTGTCCAGCATGGGGCACTGTGCTGATAATACTAGAGCCCTGTCCAGCATGGGGCACTGTGCTGACCATACTAGAGCCCTGTCCAGCATGGGGCACTGTGCTGACCATACTAGAGCTCTGTCCAGCATGGGGCACTGTGCTGATAATACTAGAGCCCTGTCCAGCATGGGGCACTGTGCTGATAATACTAGAGCCCTGTCCAGCATGGGGCATTGTGCTGACCATACTAGAGCCCTGTCCAGCATGGGGCACTGTGCTGATAATACTAGAGCCCTGTCCAGCATGGGGCATTGTGCTGACCATACTAGAGCCCTGTCCAGCATGGGGCATTGTGCTGACCATACTAGAGCCCTGTACAGCATGGGGCATTGTGCTGACCATACTAGAGCCCTGTCCAGCATGGGGCATTGAGCTGTTAATACTAGAGCCCTGTCAAGCATGGGGCAGTGTGCTGGTAATACTAGAGTCCTGTCCAGCATGGGGCACTGTGCTGACCACACTAGAGCCCTGTCCAGCATGGGGCATTGTGCTGATAATACTAGAGCTCTGTCCAGCATGGGGCACTGTGCTGACCACACTAGAGCCCTGTCCAGCATGGGGCAATGTGCTGGTAATACTAGAGCCCTGTCCAGCATGGGGCATTGTGCTGATAATACTAGAGCTCTGTCCAGCATGGGGCACTGTGCTGATAATACTAGAGCCCTGTCCAGCATGGGGCATTGAGCTGACCACACTAGAGTCCTGTCCAGCGTGGGGCATTGTGCTGGTAATACTAGAGCCCTGTCCAGCATGGGGCATTGTGCTGACCATACTAGAGCCCTGTCCAGCATGGGGCATTGTGCTGACCATACTAGAGCCCTGTCCAGCATGGGGCATTGTGCTGACCATACTAGAGCCTTGCCCAGCATGGGGCATTGTGCTGACCATACAAGAGCCCTGTCCAGCATGGGGCATTGTGCTGACCATACTAGAGACCTGTCCAGCATGGGGCATTGTGCTGACCATACTCGGGCCCTGTCCAGCATGGGGCATTGTGCTGACCACACTAGAGCCCTGTCCAGCATGGGGCATTGTGGTGACCATACTGGAGCCCTGTCCAGCATGGGGCATTGTGCTGACCATACTAGAGCTCTGTCCAGCATGGGGCATTGTGCTGACCATACTAGAGCTCTGTCCAGCATGGGGCATTGTGCTGACCATACTAAAGCCCTGTCCAGCATGGGGCATTGTGCTGACCATACTAGAGCTCTGTCCAGCATGGGGCATTTTGCTGACCATACTAGAGCTCTGTCCAGCATGGGGCACTGTGCTGACCATACTGGAGCCCTGTCCAGCATGGGGCATTGTGCTGACCATACTAGAGCTCTGTCCAGCATGGGGCACTGTGCTGACCATACTAGAGCCCTGTCCAGCATGGGGCACTGTGCTGACCATACAAGAGCCCTGTCCAGCATGGGGCACTGTGCTGACCATACTAGAGCCCTGTCCAGCATGGGGCATTGTGCTGACCATACTAGAGCTCTGTCCAGCATGGGGCACTGTGCTGACCATACTAGAGCCCTGGCCTGCATGGGGCATTGTGCTGACCGTACTAGAGCTCTGTCCAGCATGGGGCACTGTGCTGACCATACTAGAGCTCTGTCCAGCATGGGGCATTGTGCTGACCAAAGTAGAGCCCTGTCCAGCATGGGGCATTGTGCTGACCATACTAGAGCCCTGACCAGCATGGGGCATTGCGCTGACCATACTAGAGCCCTGTCCAGCATGGGGCATTGTGCTGACCATACTAGAGCTCTGTCCAGCATGGGGCACTGTGCTGACCATGCTAGAGCTCTGTCCAGCATGGGGCATTGTGCTGACCAAAGTAGAGCCCTGTCCAGCATGGGGCATTGTGCTGACCATACTAGAGCTCTGTCCAGCATGAGGCACTGTGCTGACCTCACTAGAGCCCTGTCCAGCATGGGGCATTGTGCTGACCATACTAGAGCTCTGTCCAGCATGGGGCATTGTGCTGACCACATTAGAGCCCTGTCCAGCATGGGGCACTGTGCTGACCATACTAGATTTCTGTCCAGCATGGGGCACTGTGCTGACCACACTAGAGCCCTGTCCAGCATGGGGCATTGTGCTGACCATACTAGAGCCCTGTCCAGCATGGGGCATTGTGCTGACCATACTAGAGCCCTGTACAGCATGGGGCACTGTGCTGACCACACTAGAGCCCTGTCCAGCATGGGGCATTGTGCTGACCATACTCGAGCTCTGTCCAGCATGGGGCATTGTGCTGACCATACTAGAGCCCTGTCCAGCATGGGGCATTGTGCTGACCATATTAGAGTTCTGTCCAGCATGGGGCATTGTGCTGACCATACTAGAGCTCTGTCCAGCATGGGGCATTGTGCTGATAATACTAGAGCTCTGTCCAGCATGGGGCACTTTGCTGACCATACCAGAGCTCTATCCAGCATGGGGCATTGTGCTGACCATACTAGAGCATTGTCCAGCATGGGCATTGTGCTGACCATACTCGAGCCCTGTCCAGCATGGGGCATTGTGCTTACCATATTAGAGCATTGTCCAGCATGGGGCATTGTGCTGACCATACTAGAGCCCTGTCCAGCATGGGGCATTGTGCTGACCATACTAGAGCCCTGTCCAGCATGGGGCATTGTGCTGACCATACTAGAGTCCTGTCCAGCATGGGGCACTGTGCTGACCATTTTGGAGCTCTGTCCGGCATGGGGCACTGTGCTGACCATACTAGAGCATTGTCCACCATTGGGCACTGTGCTGACCACACAAGTGTACTGCCCACCATGGGACACTGTGCTGACCACACTAGAAGTGGCCGGCTGTGTGGTTCGCATCATTTTATGGGTCCCATCTTCTGCGCCCTCAGCACCAGTGGGTCTGTGGAGTTGAAAATCGTGTCTGGGAACAGATACAGAGAGAAAGAAATTCACTTTGAAAAGAGAATTGAGAAAAGATTGAAGGCATATTATTTGCAGAAATATGGGAAATGCACAAGAGAATGGGACTAATGGAGTGGTGAGGCCATGGAGGGATACAGACTCAAGAATGAGAATATTAAAATTAAGGTGCTGCCAGACCGGGAGCCAATGTAGATCAGTGAGCACAGGGGTGATGGGTGATCGGGATTTGGTGTGAGTTAGGATACAGGCAGCAGAGTTCTGGATGGGCTGTGGTTTATGGAGGTTTATAACTGGGAGGGTGACCAGGAGAGATTCGGAATAGTCAAGTGTGGATTTAACAAAGGCACATATGAGGGTTTGTGCAGCAGATGGGCTGAGGCAGAAGTGGAGACGGGTGATATTACTCAGGTGGTAGTAGACAAGGTTGGTGATGGAGAGAATTTGGAGATGAACTCAAGTAAGGTAAAAATAGAACTCAGAGGTTGTAAACTGTCTGGTTCAGCCTCAGGATCGGGTATGTGGTTCACAGATAGGGGATGGAGTTTGTGATGGAGACCAATGGACCAATGACACTGTCTTCTCTCTTCCCACAATTTACGTTCCAGAACAGTATTTCAGTAAACAGGGTTTACAGATCTCCTAGCTGGAAATAGAGACAGTATCAGCAGCAAAGAGGAGAGAGTAAATTACAAGAACTGAAATACCATTAGCAGTGGTTTATACAGCTGATTTCTGGAGATAGAGATTCAGCAGAAATAACAACAGCAGCAAGGAGGGTAGAGAAAATTACAGGAGCAGTAATGCAGTTAAACATGGTTAATCAAGGTAATTACTGGAGATATTCACCGGGATTAACAACAGCAGCAAGGAGGGTAGAGAAAATTACAGGAATATAATACAGTTAAACATGGTTTAAGGAATAAATACCTGGAAACAGATACTAACCAGGGACACCAGCAAGACCGAGGATGGGATAATAAATGTATTGAGCAATCCGAAGTGCGAGGTAGATGCGAAAGTCTAATGAGAACCGATCATAATGTGTAGAAAGATCGTGAAGTTCTGAGGATAAACTCTTGCTCATTGTTGTAACATTCCAATCTATTGTTCTCAGATTCTGACCCATTGTTCTCAGATTCTGACCCATTGTTCTCAGACTCTGACCCATTGTTCTCAGATTCTGACACATTGTTCTCAGATTCTGACCCATTGTTCTCAGACTCTGACCCATTGTTCTCAGATTCTGACCCATTGTTCTCAGACTCTGACCCATTGTTCTCAGACTCTGACCCATTGTTCTCAGATTCTGACCCATTGTTCTCAGACTCTGACCCATTGTTCTCAGATTCTGACCCATTGTTCTCAGATTCTGACCCATTGTTCTCAGATTCTGACCCATTGTTCTCAGACTCTGACCCATTGTTCTCAGACACTGACCCATTGTTCTCAGACTCTGACCCATTGTTATCAGACTCTGACCCATTGTTCTCAGATTCTGACCCATTGTTCTCAGATTCTGACCCATTGTTCTCAGACTCTGACCCATTGTTCTCAGATTCTGACCCATTGTTCTCAGATTCTGACCCATTGTTCTCAGACTCTGACCCATTGTTCTCAGATTCTGACCCATTGTTCTCAGATTCTGACCCATTGTTCTCAGATTCTGACCCATTGTTCTCAGATTCTGACCCATTGTTCTCAGATTCTGACCCATTGTTCTCAGATTCTGACCCATTGTTCTCAGACTCTGACCCATTGTTCTCAGATTCTGACCCATTGTTCTCAGATTCTGACCCATTGTTCTCAGATTCTGACCCATTGTTCTCAGATTCTGATCCATTGTTCTCAGACTCTGACCCATTGTTCTCAGACTCTGACCCATTGTTCTCAGATTCTGACCCATTGTTCTCAGATTCTGACCCATTGTTCTCAGACTCTGACCCATTGTTCTCAGATTCTGACACATTGTTCTCAGATTCTGACCCATTGTTCTCAGACTCTGACCCATTGTTCTCAGATTCTGACCCATTGTTCTCAGATTCTGACCCATTGTTCTCAGACTCTGACCCATTGTTCTCAGATTCTGACCCATTGTTCTCAGACTCTGACCCATTGTTCTCAGATTCTGACCCATTGTTCTCAGATTCTGACCCATTGTTCTCAGATTCTGACCCATTGTTCTCAGACTCTGACCCATTGTTCTCAGACTCTGAACCATTGTTCTCAGACTCTGACCCATTGTTATCAGACTCTGACCCATTGTTCTCAGATTCTGACCCATTGTTCTCAGATTCTGACCCATTGTTCTCAGACTCTGACCCATTGTTCTCAGATTCTGACCCATTGTTCTCAGATTCTGACCCATTGTTCTCAGACTCTGACCCATTGTTCTCAGATTCTGACCCATTGTTCTCAGATTCTGACCCATTGTTCTCAGATTCTGACCCATTGTTCTCAGATTCTGACCCATTGTTCTCAGATTCTGACCCATTGTTCTCAGATTCTGACCCATTGTTCTCAGACTCTGACCCATTGTTCTCAGATTCTGACCCATTGTTCTCAGATTCTGACCCATTGTTCTCAGATTCTGACCCATTGTTCTCAGATTCTGATCCATTGTTCTCAGACTCTGACCCATTGTTCTCAGACTCTGACCCATTGTTCTCAGATTCTGACCCATTGTTCTCAGATTCTGACCCATTGTTCTCAGACTCTGACCCATTGTTCTCAGATTCTGACCCATTGTTCTCAGATTCTGACCCATTGTTCTCAGACTCTGACCCATTGTTCTCAGATTCTGACCCATTGTTCTCAGACTCTGACCCATTGTTCTCAGATTCTGACCCATTGTTCTCAGACTCTGACCCATTGTTCTCAGATTCTGACCCATTGTTCTCAGATTCTGACCCATTGTTCTCAGATTCTGACCCATTGTTCTCAGATTCTGACCCATTGTTCTCAGACTCTGACCCATTGTTCTCAGATTCTGACCCATTGTTCTCAGACTCTGACCCATTGTTCTCAGATTCTGACCCATTGTTCTCAGACTCTGACCCATTGTTCTCAGATTCTGACCCATTGTTCTCAGACTCTGACCCATTGTTCTCAGATTCTGACCCATTGTTCTCAGACTCTGACCCATTGTTCTCAGATTCTGACCCATTGTTCTCAGATTCTGACCCATTGTTCTTAGATTCTGACCCATTGTTCTCAGATTCTGACCCATTGTTCTCAGACTCTGACCCATTGTTCTCAGACTCTGACCCATTGTTCTCAGAATCTGACCCATTGTTCTCAGATTCTGACCCATTGTTCTCAGATTCTGACCCATTGTTCTCAGACTCTGACCCATTGTTCTCAGATTCTGACCCATTGTTCTCAGATTCTGACCCATTGTTCTCAGATTCTGTCCCATTGTTATCAGATTCTGACCCATTGTTCTCAGATTCTGACCCATTGTTCTCAGATTCTGACCCATTGTTATCAGATTCTGACCCATTGTTATCAGATTCTGACACATTGTTCTCAGATTCTGACCCATTGTTCTCAGATTCTGACCCATTGTTCTCAGATTCTGACCCATTGTTCTCAGATTCTGACACATTGTTCTCAGATTCTGACCCATTGTTATCAGATTCTGACCCATTGTTCTCAGATTCTTACCCATTGTTCTCAGATTCTGACCCATTGTTCTCAGATTCTGACCCATTGTTCTCAGATTCTGACACATTGTTCTCAGATTCTGACCCATTGTTATCAGATTCTGACCCATTGTTCTCAGATTCTGACCCAATTGTTCTCAGATTCTGACCCATTGTTCTCAGACTCTGACCCATTGTTCTCAGATTCTGACCCATTGTTCTCAGATTCTGATCCATTGTTCTCAGACTCTGACCCATTGTTCTCAGATTCTGACCCATTGTTCTCAGATTCTGACCCATTGTTCTCAGATTCTGACCCATTGTTCTCAGATTCTGATCCATTGTTCTCAGATTCTGACACATTGTTCTCAGATTCTGACACATTGTTCTCAGATTCTGACCCATTGTTCTCAGACTCTGACCCATTGTTATCAGATTCTGACCCATTGTTCTCAGATTCTGACCCATTGTTCTCAGATTCTGACCCATTGTTCTCAGATTCTGATCCATTGTTCTCAGATTCTGACCCATTGTTCTCAGATTCTGACCCATTGTTCTGAGATTCTGACCCATTGTTCTCAGACTCTGACCCATTGTTCTCAGACTCTGACCCATTGTTCTCAGATTCTGACCCATTGTTCTCAGACTCTGACCCATTGTTCTCAGACTCTGACCCATTGTTCTCAGACTCTGATCCATTGTTCTCAGACTCTGACCCATTGTTCTCAGATTCTGACCCATTGTTCTCAGACTCTGACCCATTGTTATCAGATTCTGACCCATTGTTCTCAGACTCTGACCCATTGTTCTCAGATTCTGACCCAGTGTTCTCAGATTCTGACCCATTGTTCTCAGATTCTGACCCATTGTTCTCAGACTCTGACCCATTGTTCTCAGATTCTGACCCATTGTTCTCAGATTCTGACCCATTGTTCTCAGACTCTGACCCATTGTTCTCAGATTCTGACCCATTGTTCTCAGATTCTGACCCATTGTTCTCAGATTCTGACCCATTGTTCTCAGATTCTGACCCATTGTTCTCAGATTCTGACCCATTGTTCTCAGATTCTGACCCATTGTTCTCAGACTCTGACCCATTGTTATCAGATTCTGACCCATTGTTCTCAGACTCTGACCCATTGTTCTCAGATTCTGACCCATTGTTCTCAGATTCTGACCCATTGTTCTCAGACTCTGACCCATTGTTCTCAGATTCTGACCCATTGTTCTCAGATTCTGACCCATTGTTCTCAGACTCTGACCCATTGTTCTCAGATTCTGACCCATTGTTCTCAGATTCTGACCCATTGTTCTCAGATTCTGATCCATTGTTCTCAGATTCTGACCCATTGTTCTCAGATTCTGACCCATTGTTCTCAGACTCTGACCCATTGTTCTCAGATTCTGACCCATTGTTCTCAGATTCTGACCCATTGTTCTCAGATTCTGACCCATTGTTCTCAGATTCTGACCCATTGTTCTCAGACTCTGACCCATTGTTCTCAGATTCTGACCCATTGTTCTCAGATTCTGACCCATTGTTCTCAGACTCTGACCCATTGTTCTCAGATTCTGACCCATTGTTCTCAGACTCTGACCCATTGTTCTCAGACTCTGACCCATTGTTCTCAGAATCTGTCCCATTGTTCTCAGATTCTGACCCATTGTTCTCAGACTCTGACCCATTGTTCTCAGATTCTGATCCATTGTTCTCAGATTCTGACCCATTGTTCTCAGACTCTGACCCATTGTTCTCAGATTCTGACCCATTGTTCTCAGATTCTGATCCATTGTTCTCAGACTCTGACCCATTGTTCTCAGATTCTGATCCATTGTTCTCAGATTCTGACCCATTGTTCTCAGATTCTGACCCATTGTTCTCAGACTCTGACCCATTGTTCTCAGATTCTGACCCATTGTTCTCAGATTCTGACCCATTGTTCTCAGATTCTGACCCATTGTTCTCAGATTCTGACCCATTGTTCTCAGATTCTGATCCATTGTTCTCAGATTCTGACCCATTGTTCTCAGATTCTGACCCATTGTTCTCAGATTCTGACCCATTGTTCTCAGATTCTGACCCATTGTTCTCAGATTCTGACCCATTGTTATCAGATTCTGACCCATTGTTCTCAGACTCTGACCCATTGTTCTCAGATTCTGAGCCATTGTTCTCAGATTCTGACCCATTGTTCTCAGACTCTGACCCATTGTTCTCAGATTCTGACCCATTGTTCTCAGATGCTGACCCATTGTTCTCAGACTCTGACACATTGTTCTCAGACTCTGACCCATTGTTCTCAGACTCTGACCCATTGTTCTCAGATTCTGATCCATTGTTCTCAGATTCTGACCCATTGTTCTCAGATTCTGACCCATTGTTATCAGATTCTGACCCATTGTTCTCAGACTCTGACCCATTGTTCTCAGATTCTGATCCATTGTTCTCAGATTCTGACCCATTGTTCTCAGACTCTGACCCATTGTTATCAGATTCTGACCCATTGTTCTCAGACTCTGACCCATTGTTATCAGATTCTGACCCATTGTTCTCAGACTCTGACCCATTGTTCTCAGACTCTGACCCATTGTTCTCAGACTCTGACCCATTGTTCTCAGACTCTGACCCATTGTTCTCAGATTCTGACCCATTGTTCTCAGATTCTGACCCATTGTTATCAGATTCTGACCCATTGTTCTCAGATTCTGACCCATTGTTATCAGATTCTGACCCATTGTTCTCAGACTCTGACCCATTGTTCTCAGATTCTGACCCATTGTTCTCAGATTCTGACCCATTGTTCAGAGACTCTGACCCATTGTTCTCAGATTCTGATCCATTGTTCTCAGATTCTGACCCATTGTTCTCAGACTCTGACCCATTGTTCTCAGATTCTGACCCATTGTTCTCAGATTCTGATCCATTGTTCTCAGACTCTGACCCATTGTTCTCAGATTCTGATCCATTGTTCTCAGATTCTGACCCATTGTTCTCAGATTCTGACCCATTGTTCTCAGACTCTGACCCATTGTTCTCAGATTCTGACCCATTGTTATCAGATTCTGACCCATTGTTCTCAGACTCTGACCCATTGTTCTCAGATTCTGACCCATTGTTCTCAGACTCTGACCCATTGTTCTCAGATTCTGACCCATTGTTCTCAGATTCTGACCCATTGTTCTCAGATTCTGACCCATTGTTCTCAGATTCTGACCCATTGTTATCAGACACTGACCCATTGTTCTCAGATTCTGACCCATTGTTCTCAGACTCTGACCCATTGTTCTCAGATTCTGACCCATTGTTCTCAGACTCTGACCCATTGTTCTCAGATTCTGACCCATTGTTCTCAGATTCTGACCCATTGTTCTCAGATTCTGACCCATTGTTCTCAGATTCTGACCCATTGTTATCAGACTCTGACCCATTGTTCTCAGATTCTGACCCATTGTTCTCAGATTCTGACCCATTGTTCTCAGACTCTGACCCATTGTTCTCAGATTCTGACCCATTGTTCTCAGATTCTGACCCATTGTTCTCAGATTCTGACCCATTGTTCTCAGACTCTGACCCATTGTTCTCAGATTCTGACCCATTGTTCTCAGATTCTGACCCATTGTTCTCAGACTCTGACCCATTGTTCTCAGACTCTGACCCATTGTTCTCAGATTCTGACCCATTGTTCTCAGATTCTGACCCATTGTTATCAGATTCTGACCCATTGTTCTCAGATTCTGACCCATTGTTCTCAGACTCTGACCCATTGTTCTCAGACTCTGACCCATTGTTCTCAGATTCTGACCCATTGTTCTCAGACTCTGACCCATTGTTCTCAGATTCTGACCCATTGTTCTCAGATTCTGACCCATTGTTCTCAGACTCTGACCCATTGTTCTCAGACTCTGACCCATTGTTCTCAGATTCTGACCCATTGTTCTCAGACTCTGACCCATTGTTCTCAGATTCTGACCCAATTGTTCTCAGATTCTGACCCATTGTTCTCAGATTCTGACCCATTGTTCTCAGATTCTGACCCATTGTTCTCAGATTCTGACACATTGTTCTCAGATTCTGACCCATTGTTCTCAGATTCTGACCCATTGTTCTCAGATTCTGACCCATTGTTCTCAGATTCTGACCCATTGTTCTCAGATTCTGACACATTGTTCTCAGACTCTGACCCATTGTTCTCAGACTCTGACCCATTGTTATCAGATTCTGACCCATTGTTCTCAGATTCTGACCCATTGTTCTCAGATTCTGACCCATTGTTCTCAGACTCTGACCCATTGTTCTCAGATTCTGACCCATTGTTCTCAGACTCTGACCCATTGTTCTCAGATTCTGACCCATTGTTCTCAGATTCTGACCCATTGTTCTCAGATTCTGACCCATTGTTCTCAGATTCTGACCCATTGTTATCAGACTCTGACCCATTGTTCTCAGATTCTGACCCATTGTTCTCAGATTCTGACCCATTGTTCTCAGACTCTGACCCATTGTTCTCAGATTCTGACCCATTGTTCTCAGATTCTGACCCATTGTTCTCAGACTCTGACCCATTGTTCTCAGATTCTGACCCATTGTTCTCAGATTCTGACCCATTGTTCTCAGACTCTGACCCATTGTTCTCAGACTCTGACCCATTGTTCTCAGATTCTGACCCATTGTTCTCAGATTCTGACCCATTGTTCTCAGATTCTGACCCATTGTTATCAGATTCTGACCCATTGTTCTCAGATTCTGACCCATTGTTCTCAGACTCTGACCCATTGTTCTCAGACTCTGACCCATTGTTCTCAGATTCTGACCCATTGTTCTCAGACTCTGACCCATTGTTCTCAGATTCTGACCCATTGTTCTCAGACTCTGACCCATTGTTCTCAGATTCTGACCCATTGTTCTCAGACTCTGACCCATTGTTCTCAGATTGTGACCCATTGTTCTCAGATTCTGACCCATTGTTATCAGATTCTGACACATTGTTCTCAGATTCTGACCCATTGTTCTCAGATTCTGACCCATTGTTCTCAGATTCTGACCCATTGTTCTCAGATTCTGACACATTGTTCTCAGATTCTGACCCATTGTTATCAGATTCTGACCCATTGTTCTCAGATTCTGACCCAATTGTTCTCAGATTCTGACCCATTGTTCTCAGATTCTGACCCATTGTTCTCAGATTCTGACCCATTGTTCTCAGATTCTGACACATTGTTCTCAGATTCTGACCCATTGTTCTCAGATTCTGACCCATTGTTCTCAGATTCTGACCCATTGTTCTCAGATTCTGACCCATTGTTCTCAGATTCTGACACATTGTTCTCAGACTCTGACCCATTGTTCTCAGACTCTGACCCATTGTTATCAGATTCTGACCCATTGTTCTCAGATTCTGACCCATTGTTCTCAGATTCTGACCCATTGTTCTCAGACTCTGACCCATTGTTCTCAGATTCTGACCCATTGTTCTCAGACTCTGACCCATTGTTCTCAGATTCTGACCCATTGTTCTCAGATTCTGACCCATTGTTCTCAGATTCTGACCCATTGTTCTCAGATTCTGACCCATTGTTATCAGACTCTGACCCATTGTTCTCAGATTCTGACCCATTGTTCTCAGATTCTGACCCATTGTTCTCAGACTCTGACCCATTGTTCTCAGATTCTGACCCATTGTTCTCAGATTCTGACCCATTGTTCTCAGACTCTGACCCATTGTTCTCAGATTCTGACCCATTGTTCTCAGATTCTGACCCATTGTTCTCAGACTCTGACCCATTGTTCTCAGACTCTGACCCATTGTTCTCAGATTCTGACCCATTGTTCTCAGATTCTGACCCATTGTTCTCAGATTCTGACCCATTGTTATCAGATTCTGACCCATTGTTCTCAGATTCTGACCCATTGTTCTCAGACTCTGACCCATTGTTCTCAGACTCTGACCCATTGTTCTCAGATTCTGACCCATTGTTCTCAGACTCTGACCCATTGTTCTCAGATTCTGACCCATTGTTCTCAGACTCTGACCCATTGTTCTCAGATTCTGACCCATTGTTCTCAGACTCTGACCCATTGTTCTCAGATTGTGACCCATTGTTCTCAGATTCTGACCCATTGTTATCAGATTCTGACACATTGTTCTCAGATTCTGACCCATTGTTCTCAGATTCTGACCCATTGTTCTCAGATTCTGACCCATTGTTCTCAGATTCTGACACATTGTTCTCAGATTCTGACCCATTGTTATCAGATTCTGACCCATTGTTCTCAGATTCTGACCCAATTGTTCTCAGATTCTGACCCATTGTTCTCAGATTCTGACCCATTGTTCTCAGATTCTGACCCATTGTTCTCAGATTCTGACACATTGTTCTCAGATTCTGACCCATTGTTCTCAGATTCTGACCCATTGTTCTCAGATTCTGGCCCATTGTTCTCAGATTCTGACACATTGTTCTCAGACTCTGACCCATTGTTCTCAGACTCTGACCCATTGTTCTTAGATTCTGACCCATTGTTCTCAGATTCTGACCCATTGTTCTCAGATTCTGACCCATTGTTCTCAGATTCTGACCCATTGTTCTCAGATTCTGACACATTGTTCTCAGATTCTGACCCATTGTTCTCAGAGTCTGACCCATTGTTATCAGATTCTGACCCATTGTTCTCAGATTCTGACACATTGTTCTCAGATTCTGACCCATTGTTCTCAGATTCTGACACATTGTTCTCAGATTCTGACCCATTGTTCTCAGATTCTGACCCATTGTTCTCAGATTCTGACACATTGTTCTCAGATTCTGACACATTGTTCTCAGATTCTGACCCATTGTTCTCAGATTCTGACCCATTGTTCTCAGATTCTGACACATTGTTCTCAGATTCTGACCCATTGTTCTCAGATTCTGACCCAATTGTTCTCAGATTCTGACCCATTGTTCTCAGATTCTGACCCATTGTTCTCAGATTCTGACCCATTGTTCTCAGATTCTGACACATTGTTCTCAGATTCTGACCCATTGTTCTCAGATTCTGACCCATTGTTCTCAGACTCTGACCCATTGTTCTCAGATTCTGACCCATTGTTCTCAGATTCTGACCCATTGTTCTCAGATTCTGACCCATTGTTATCAGATTCTGACACATTGTTCTCAGATTCTGACCCATTGTTCTCAGATTCTGACCCATTGTTCTCAGATTCTGACCCATTGTTCTCAGATTCTGACCCAATTGTTCTCAGATTCTGACCCATTGTTCTCAGATTCTGACCCATTGTTCTCAGATTCTGACCCATTGTTCTCAGATTCTGACACATTGTTCTCAGATTCTGACCCATTGTTATCAGATTCTGACCCATTGTTCTCAGATTCTGACCCATTGTTCTCAGATTCTGACCCATTGTTCTCAGATTCTGACCCATTGTTCTCAGACTCTGACCCATTGTTCTCAGATTCTGACACATTGTTCTCAGATTCTGACCCATTGTTATCAGATTCTGACACATTGTTCTCAGACTCTGACCCATTGTTCTCAGATTCTGACCCATTGCTCTCAGACTCTGACCCATTGTTCTCAGATTCTGACACATTGTTCTTAGACTCTGACCCATTGTTCTCAGATTCTGACCCATTGTTCTCAGACTCTGACCCATTGTTCTCAGATTCTGACACATTGTTCTCAGACTCTGACCCATTGTTATCAGATTCTGACACATTGTTCTCAGACTCTGAGCCATTGTTCTCAGATTCTGACCCATTGTTCTCAGATTCTGATCCATTGTTCTCAGACTCTGACCCATTGTTCTCAGATTCTGACACATTGTTCTTAGACTCTGACCCATTGTTCTCAGATTCTGACCCATTGTTCTCAGACTCTGACCCATTGTTCTCAGATTCTGACACATTGTTCTCAGACTCTGACCCATTGTTATCAGATTCTGACACATTGTTCTCAGACTCTGACCCATTGTTCTCAGATTCTGACCCATTGTTCTCAGACTCTGACCCATTGTTCTCAGACTCTGACCCATTGTTCTCAGATTCTGACACATTGTTCTCAGACTCTGACCCATTGTTCTCAGATTATGACCCATTGTTCTCAGACTCTGACCCATTGTTCTCAGACTCTGACCCATTGTTCTCAGACTCTGACCCATTGTTCTCAGACTCTGACCCATTGTTCTCAGACTCTGACCCATTGTTCTCAGATTCTGACACATTGTTCTCAGATTCTGACCCATTGTTCTCAGATTCTGACCCATTGTTCTCAGATTCTGACCCATTGTTCTCAGACTCTGACCCATTGTTCTCAGATTCTGACCCATTGTTCTCAGACTCTGACCCATTGTTCTCAGATTCTGACCCATTGTTCTCAGACTCTGACCCATTGTTCTCAGATTCTGACCCATTGTTCTCAGATTCTGACCCATTGTTATCAGATTCTGACCCATTGTTATCAGATTCTGACCCATTGTTCTCAGATTCTGACCCATTGTTCTCAGATTCTGACCCATTGTTCTCAGATTCTGACCCATTGTTCTCAGATTCTGACACATTGTTCTCAGATTCTGACCCATTGTTATCAGATTCTGACCCATTGTTCTCAGATTCTGACCCAATTGTTCTCAGATTCTGACCCATTGTTCTCAGATTCTGACCCATTGTTCTCAGATTCTGACCCATTGTTCTCAGATTCTGACACATTGTTCTCAGATTCTGACCCATTGTTCTCAGATTCTGACCCATTGTTCTCAGATTCTGACCCATTGTTCTCAGATTCTGACCCATTGTTCTCAGACTCTGACCCATTGTTATCAGATTCTGACCCATTGTTCTCAGATTCTGACCCATTGTTCTCAGATTCTGACCCATTGTTCTCAGACTCTGACCCATTGTTCTCAGATTCTGACCCATTGTTCTCAGACTCTGACCCATTGTTCTCAGATTCTGACCCATTGTTCTCAGATTCTGACCCATTGTTCTCAGATTCTGACCCATTGTTCTCAGATTCTGACCCATTGTTATCAGACTCTGACCCATTGTTCTCAGATTCTGACCCATTGTTCTCAGATTCTGACCCATTGTTCTCAGACTCTGACCCATTGTTCTCAGATTCTGACCCATTGTTCTCAGATTCTGACCCATTGTTCTCAGACTCTGACCCATTGTTCTCAGATTCTGACCCATTGTTCTCAGATTCTGACCCATTGTTCTCAGACTCTGACCCATTGTTCTCAGACTCTGACCCATTGTTCTCAGATTCTGACCCATTGTTCTCAGATTCTGACCCATTGTTATCAGATTCTGACCCATTGTTCTCAGACTCTGACCCATTGTTATCAGACTCTGACCCATTGTTCTCAGATTCTGACCCATTGTTCTCAGACTCTGACCCATTGTTCTCAGATTCTGACCCATTGTTCTCAGATTCTGACCCATTGTTCTCAGATTCTGACCCATTGTTATCAGATTCTGACCCATTGTTCTCAGATTCTGACCCATTGTTCTCAGACTGACCCATTGTTCTCAGACTCTGACCCATTGTTCTCAGATTCTGACCCATTGTTCTCAGACTCTGAGCCATTGTTCTCAGATTCTGACCCATTGTTCTCAGATTCTGACCCATTGTTCTCAGATTCTGACACATTGTTCTCAGACTCTGACCCATTGTTATCAGATTCTGACCCATTGTTCTCAGATTCTGACCCATTGTTCTCAGATTCTGACCCATTGTTCTCAGACTCTGACCCATTGTTCTCAGATTCTGACCCATTGTTCTCAGACTCTGACCCATTGTTCTCAGATTCTGACCCATTGTTCTCAGATTCTGACCCATTGTTCTCAGATTCTGACCCATTGTTCTCAGATTCTGACCCATTGTTATCAGACTCTGACCCATTGTTCTCAGATTCTGACCCATTGTTCTGTCCAGCATGGGGCATTGTGCTGACCATACTAGAGCTCTGTCCAGCATGGGGCATTGTGCTGACCATACTAAAGCCCTGTCCAGCATGGGGCATTGTGCTGACCATACTAGAGCCCTGTCCAGCATGGGGCATTGTGCTGACCATACTAGAGCTCTGTCCAGCATGGGGCATTTTGCTGACCATACTAGAGCTCTGTCCAGCATGGGGCACTGTGCTGACCATACTGGAGCCCTGTCCAGCATGGGGCATTGTGCTGACCATACTAGAGCTCTGTCCAGCATGGGGCACTGTGCTGACCATACTCGAGCCCTGTCCAGCATGGGGCACTGTGCTGACCATACAAGAGCCCTGTCCAGCATGGGGCACTGTGCTGACCATACTAGAGCCCTGTCCAGCATGGGGCATTGTGCTGACCATACTAGAGCTCTGTCCAGCATGGGGCATTGTGCTGACCATACTAGAGCCCTGGCCTGCATGGGGCATTGTGTTGACCGTACTAGAGCTCTGTCCAGCATGGGGCACTGTGCTGACCATACTAGAGCCCTGTCCAGCATGGGGCATTGTGCTGACCATACTAGAGCTCTGTCCAGCATGGGGCATTGCGCTGACCATACTAGAGCCCTGTCCAGCATGAGGCATTGTGCTGACCATACTAGAGCCCTGTCCAGCATGAGGCATTGTGCTGACCATACTAGAGCCCTGTCCAGCATGGGGCACTGGGCTGACCACACTAGAGCCCTGTCCAGAATGGGGCATTGTGCTGACCACAATAGAGCCCTTTCCAGCATGGGGCACTGTGCTGACCACACTAGAGCTCTGTCCAGCATGGGGCACTGTGCTGACCATACTAGAGCCCTGGCCTGCATGGGGCATTGTGCTGACCGTACTAGAGCTCTGTCCAGCATGGGGCACTGTGCTGACCATACTAGGGCCCTGTCCAGCATGGGGCATTGTGCTGACCATACTAGAGCTCTGTCCAGCATGGGGCATTGTGCTGACCATACTAGAGCCCTGTCCAGCATGAGGCATTGTGCTGACCATACTGGAGCTCTGTCCAGCATGGGGCACTGTGCTGACCATACTAGTGCCCTGTCCAGCATGGGGCATTGTGCTGACCATACTAGAGCTCTGTCCAGCATGGGGCACTGTGCTGACCATACTAGAGCCCTGTCCAGCATGAGGCATTGTGCTGACCATACTGGAGCTCTGTCCGGCATGGGGCACTGTGCTGACCATACTAGAGCCCTGTCCAGCAAGGGGCATTGTGCTGACCACACTAGAGCTCTGTCCAGCATGGGGCACTGTGCTGACCATACTAGAGCCCTGGCCTGCATGGGGCGTTGTGCTGACCGTACTAGAGCTCTGTCCAGCATGGGGCACTGTGCTGACCATACTAGAGCCCTGTCCAGCATGGGGCATTGTGCTGACCATACTAGAGCTCTGTCCAGCATGGGGCATTGTGCTGACCATACTAGAGCCCTGTCCAGCATGAGGCATTGTGCTGACCATACTAGAGCCCTGTCCAGCATGAGGCATTGTGCTGACCATACTAGAGCCCTGTCCAGCATGGGGCATTGTGCTGACCATACTAGAGCCCTATCCAGCATGAGGCACTGTGCTGACCATACTAGATCCCTGTCCAGCATGAGGCATTGTGCTGACCATACTGAAGCCCTGTCCAGCATGGGGCATTGTGCTGACCATACTAGAGCCCTGTCCAGCATGGGGCTCTGTGCTGATAATACTAGAGCCCTGTCCAGCATGACGCACTGGGCTGACCGCACTCGAGCCCTGTCCAGCATGGGGCATTGTGCTGACCACTCTAGAGCCCTGTCCAGTATGGGGCTCTGTGCTGATAATACTAGAGCCCTGTCCAGCATGAGGCACAGTGCTGATCATACTAGAGCCCTGTCCAGCATGGGGCACTGTGCTGACCATACTAAAGCCCTGTCCAGCATGGGGCACTGTGCGGACCACACTAGAGCTCTGTCCAGCATGGGGCATTGTGCTGATAATACTCGAGCCCTGTCCAGCATGGGGCACTGGGCTGACCACACTAGAGCCCTGTCCAGCATGGGGCATTGTGCTGACCACAATAGAGCCCTTTCCAGCATGGGGCACTGTGCTGACCACACTAGAGCCCTGTCCAGCATGGGGCACTGTGCTGACCATACTAGAGCCCTGTCCAGCATGGGGCATTGTGCTGACCACACTAGAGTCCTGTCCAGCATGGGGCATTGTGCTGGTAATACTAGAGCCCTGTCCAGCATGGGGCACTGTGCTGATAATACAAGAGCTCTGTCCAGCATGGGGCACTGTGCTGACCACACTAGAGCCCTGTCCAGCATGGGGCATTGTGCTGACCACTCTAGAGTCCTGTCCAGCATGGGGCATTGTGCTGGTAATACTAGAGCCCTGTCCAGCATGGGGCACTGTGCTGACCACACTAGAGCCCTGTCCAGCATGGGGCATTGTGCTGATAATACTAGAGCTCTGTCCAGCATGGGGCACTGTGCTGACCACACTAGAGCCCTGTCCAGCATGGGGCATTGTGCTGGTAATACTAGAGCCCTGTCCAGCATGGGGCATTGTGCTGATAATACTAGAGCTCTGTCCAGCATGGGGCACTGTGCTGATAATACTAGAGCCCTGTCCAGCATGGGGCATTGAGCTGACCACACTAGAGTCCTGTCCAGCATGGGGCATTGTGCTGGTAATACTAGAGCCCTGTTCAGCATGGGGCATTGTGCTGACCATACTAGAGCCCTGTCCAGCATGGGGCATTGTGCTGACCATACTAGAGCCCTGTCCAGCATGGGGCATTGTGCTGACCATACTAGAGCCTTGTCCAGCATGGGGCATTGTGCTGACCATACAAGAGCCCTGTCCAGCATGGGGCATTGTGCTGACCATACTAGAGACCTGTCCAGCATGGGGCATTGTGCTGACCATACTCGGGCCCTGTCCAGCATGGGGCATTGTGCTGACCATACTGGAGCATTGTCCAGCATGGGGCATTGTGCTGACCATACAAGAGCCCTGTGCAGCATGGGGCATTGTGCTGACCACACTAGAGCCCTGTCCAGCATGGGGCATTGTGGTGTCCATACAGGAGCCCTGTCCAGCATGGGGCATTGTGCTGACCATACTAGAGCTCTGTCCAGCATGGGGCATTGTGCTGACCATACTGGAGCTCTGTCCAGCATGGGGCATTGTGCTGACCATACTAAAGCCCTGTCCAGCATGGGGCATTGTGCTGACCGTACTAGAGCCCTGTCCAGCATGGGGCATTGTGCTGACCATACTAGAGCTCTGTCCAGCATGGGGCATTTTGCTGACCATACTAGAGCTCTGTCCAGCATGGGGCACTGTGCTGACCATACTGGAGCCCTGTCCAGCATGGGGCATTGTGCTGACCATACTAGAGCTCTGTCCAGCATGGGGCACTGTGCTGACCATACTAGAGCCCTGTCCAGCATGGGGCACTGTGCTGACCATACAAGAGCCCTGTCCAGCATGGGGCACTGTGCTGACCATACTAGAGCCCTGTCCAGCATGGGGCATTGTGCTGACCATACTAGAGCTCTGTCCAGCATGGGGCACTGTGCTGACCATACTAGAGCTCTGTCCAGCATGGGGCATTGTGCTGACCATACTAGAGCCCTGTCCAGCATGAGGCATTGTGCTGACCATACTAGAGCCCTGTCCAGCATGAGGCATTGTGCTGACCATACTAGAGCCCTGTCCAGCATGAGGCATTGTGCTGACCATACTAGAGCCCTGTCCAGCATGGGGCATTGTGCTGACCATACTAGAGCCCTATCCAGCATGAGGCACTGTGCTGACCATACTAGATCCCTGTCCAGCATGAGGCATTGTGCTGACCATACTGAAGCCCTGTCCAGCATGGGGCATTGTGCTGACCATACTAGAGCCCTGTCCAGCATGGGGCTCTGTGCTGATAATACTAGAGCCCTGTCCAGCATGACGCACTGGGCTGACCGCACTCGAGCCCTGTCCAGCATGGGGCATTGTGCTGACCACTCTAGAGCCCTGTCCAGTATGGGGCTCTGTGCTGATAATACTAGAGCCCTGTCCAGCATGAGGCACAGTGCTGACCATACTAGAGCCCTGTCCAGCATGGGGCACTGTGCTGACCATACTAAAGCCCTGTCCAGCATGGGGCATTGTGCTGACCACACTAGAGCCCTGTCCAGCATGGGGCACTGTGCGGACCACACTAGAGCTCTGTCCAGCATGGGGCATTGTGCTGATAATACTCGAGCCCTGTCCAGCATGGGGCACTGGGCTGACCACACTAGAGCCCTGTCCAGCATGGGGCATTGTGCTGACCACAATAGAGCCCTTTCCAGCATGGGGCACTGTGCTGACCACACTAGAGCTCTGTCCAGCATGGGGCACTGTGCTGACCATACTAGAGCCCTGTCCAGTATGGGGCATTGTGCTGACCATACTAGAGCCCTGTCCAGCATGGGGCATTGTGCTGACCATACTAGAGCCCTGTCCAGCATGCGGCACTGTGCTGATAATACTAGAGCCCTGTCCAGCATGGGGCACTGTGCTGACCACACTAGAGCTCTGTCCAGCATGGGGCATTGTGCTGATAATACTCGAGCCCTGTCCAGCATGGGGCACTGGGCTGACCACACTAGAGCCCTGCCCAGAATGGGGCATTGTGCTGACCACAATAGAGCCCTTTCCAGCATGGGGCACTGTGCTGACCACACTAGAGCCCTGTCCAGCATGGGGCACTGTGCTGACCATACTAGAGCCCTGTCCAGCATGGGGCATTGTGCTGACCATACTAGAGCCCTGTCCAGCATGGGGCACTGTGCTGATAATACTAGAGCCCTGTCCAGCATGGGGCACTGTGATGACCATACTAGAGCCCTGTCCAGCATGGGGCACTGTGCTGACCATACTAGAGCTCTGTCCAGCATGGGGCACTGTGCTGATAATACTAGAGCCCTGTCCAGCATGGGGCACTGTGCTGATAATACTAGAGCCCTGTCCAGCATGGGGCATTGTGCTGACCATACTAGAGCCCTGTCCAGCATGGGGCACTGTGCTGATAATACTAGAGCCCTGTCCAGCATGGGGCATTGTGCTGACCATACTAGAGCCCTGTCCAGCATGGGGCATTGTGCTGACCATACTAGAGCCCTGTACAGCATGGGGCATTGTGCTGACCATACTAGAGCCCTGTCCAGCATGGGGCATTGAGCTGATAATACTAGAGCCCTGTCCAGCATGGGGCATTGTGCTGGTAATACTAGAGTCCTGTCCAGCATGGGGCACTGTGCTGACCACACTAGAGCCCTGTCCAGCATGGGGCATTGTGCTGATAATACTAGAGCTCTGTCCAGCATGGGGCACTGTGCTGACCACACTAGAGCCCTGTCCAGCATGGGGCAATGTGCTGGTAATACTAGAGCCCTGTCCAGCATGGGGCATTGTGCTGATAATACTAGAGCTCTGTCCAGCATGGGGCACTGTGCTGATAATACTAGAGCCCTGTCCAGCATGGGGCATTGAGCTGACCACACTAGAGTCCTGTCCAGCGTGGGGCATTGTGCTGGTAATACTAGAGCCCTGTCCAGCATGGGGCATTGTGCTGACCATACTAGAGCCCTGTCCAGCATGGGGCATTGTGCTGACCATACTAGAGCCCTGTCCAGCATGGGGCATTGTGCTGACCATACTAGAGCCTTGCCCAGCATGGGGCATTGTGCTGACCATACAAGAGCCCTGTCCAGCATGGGGCATTGTGCTGACCATACTAGAGACCTGTCCAGCATGGGGCATTGTGCTGACCATACTCGGGCCCTGTCCAGCATGGGGCATTGTGCTGACCACACTAGAGCCCTGTCCAGCATGGGGCATTGTGGTGACCATACTGGAGCCCTGTCCAGCATGGGGCATTGTGCTGACCATACTAGAGCTCTGTCCAGCATGGGGCATTGTGCTGACCATACTAGAGCTCTGTCCAGCATGGGGCATTGTGCTGACCATACTAAAGCCCTGTCCAGCATGGGGCATTGTGCTGACCATACTAGAGCTCTGTCCAGCATGGGGCATTTTGCTGACCATACTAGAGCTCTGTCCAGCATGGGGCACTGTGCTGACCATACTGGAGCCCTGTCCAGCATGGGGCATTGTGCTGACCATACTAGAGCTCTGTCCAGCATGGGGCACTGTGCTGACCATACTAGAGCCCTGTCCAGCATGGGGCACTGTGCTGACCATACAAGAGCCCTGTCCAGCATGGGGCACTGTGCTGACCATACTAGAGCCCTGTCCAGCATGGGGCATTGTGCTGACCATACTAGAGCTCTGTCCAGCATGGGGCACTGTGCTGACCATACTAGAGCCCTGGCCTGCATGGGGCATTGTGCTGACCGTACTAGAGCTCTGTCCAGCATGGGGCACTGTGCTGACCATACTAGAGCTCTGTCCAGCATGGGGCATTGTGCTGATAATACTCGAGCCCTGTCCAGCATGGGGCACTGGGCTGACCACACTAGAGCCCTGTCCAGCATGGGGCATTGTGCTGACCACAATAGAGCCCTTTCCAGCATGGGGCACTGTGCTGACCACACTAGAGCTCTGTCCAGCACGGGGCACTGTGCTGACCATACTAGAGCCCTGTCCAGTATGGGGCATTGTGCTGACCATACTAGAGCCCTGTCCAGCATGGGGCATTGTGCTGACCATACTAGAGCCCTGTCCAGCATGCGGCACTGTGCTGATAATACTAGAGCCCTGTCCAGCATGGGGCACTGTGCTGACCACACTAGAGCTCTGTCCAGCATGGGGCATTGTGCTGATAATACTCGAGCCCTGTCCAGCATGGGGCACTGGGCTGACCACACTAGAGCCCTGCCCAGAATGGGGCATTGTGCTGACCACAATAGAGCCCTTTCCAGCATGGGGCACTGTGCTGACCACACTAGAGCCCTGTCCAGCATGGGGCACTGTGCTGACCATACTAGAGCCCTGTCCAGCATGGGGCATTGTGCTGACCATACTAGAGCCCTGTCCAGCATGGGGCACTGTGCTGATAATACTAGAGCCCTGTCCAGCATGGGGCACTGTGCTGACCATACTAGAGCCCTGTCCAGCATGGGGCACTGTGCTGACCATACTAGAGCTCTGTCCAGCATGGGGCACTGTGCTGATAATACTAGAGCCCTGTCCAGCATGGGGCACTGTGCTGATAATACTAGAGCCCTGTCCAGCATGGGGCATTGTGCTGACCATACTAGAGCCCTGTCCAGCATGGGGCACTGTGCTGATAATACTAGAGCCCTGTCCAGCATGGGGCATTGTGCTGACCATACTAGAGCCCTGTCCAGCATGGGGCATTGTGCTGACCATACTAGAGCCCTGTCCAGCATGGGGCATTGAGCTGTTAATACTAGAGCCCTGTCAAGCATGGGGCAGTGTGCTGGTAATACTAGAGTCCTGTCCAGCATGGGGCACTGTGCTGACCACACTAGAGCCCTGTCCAGCATGGGGCATTGTGCTGATAATACTAGAGCTCTGTCCAGCATGGGGCACTGTGCTGACCACACTAGAGCCCTGTCCAGCATGGGGCAATGTGCTGGTAATACTAGAGTCCTGTCCAGCATGGGGCATTGTGCTGATAATACTAGAGCTCTGTCCAGCATGGGGCACTGTGCTGATAATACTAGAGCCCTGTCCAGCATGGGGCATTGAGCTGACCACACTAGAGTCCTGTCCAGCGTGGGGCATTGTGCTGGTAATACTAGAGCCCTGTCCAGCATGGGGCATTGTGCTGACCATACTAGAGCCCTGTCCAGCATGGGGCATTGTGCTGACCATACTAGAGCCCTGTCCAGCATGGGGCATTGTGCTGACCATACTAGAGCCTTGCCCAGCATGGGGCATTGTGCTGACCATACAAGAGCCCTGTCCAGCATGGGGCATTGTGCTGACCATACTAGAGACCTGTCCAGCATGGGGCATTGTGCTGACCATACTCGGGCCCTGTCCAGCATGGGGCATTGTGCTGACCACACTAGAGCCCTGTCCAGCATGGGGCATTGTGGTGACCATACTGGAGCCCTGTCCAGCATGGGGCATTGTGCTGACCATACTAGAGCTCTGTCCAGCATGGGGCATTGTGCTGACCATACTAGAGCTCTGTCCAGCATGGGGCATTGTGCTGACCATACTAAAGCCCTGTCCAGCATGGGGCATTGTGCTGACCATACTAGAGCTCTGTCCAGCATGGGGCATTTTGCTGACCATACTAGAGCTCTGTCCAGCATGGGGCACTGTGCTGACCATACTGGAGCCCTGTCCAGCATGGGGCATTGTGCTGACCATACTAGAGCTCTGTCCAGCATGGGGCACTGTGCTGACCATACTAGAGCCCTGTCCAGCATGGGGCACTGTGCTGACCATACAAGAGCCCTGTCCAGCATGGGGCACTGTGCTGACCATACTAGAGCCCTGTCCAGCATGGGGCATTGTGCTGACCATACTAGAGCTCTGTCCAGCATGGGGCACTGTGCTGACCATACTAGAGCCCTGGCCTGCATGGGGCATTGTGCTGACCGTACTAGAGCTCTGTCCAGCATGGGGCACTGTGCTGACCATACTAGAGCTCTGTCCAGCATGGGGCATTGTGCTGACCAAAGTAGAGCCCTGTCCAGCATGGGGCATTGTGCTGACCATACTAGAGCCCTGACCAGCATGGGGCATTGCGCTGACCATACTAGAGCCCTGTCCAGCATGGGGCATTGTGCTGACCATACTAGAGCTCTGTCCAGCATGGGGCACTGTGCTGACCATGCTAGAGCTCTGTCCAGCATGGGGCATTGTGCTGACCAAAGTAGAGCCCTGTCCAGCATGGGGCATTGTGCTGACCATACTAGAGCTCTGTCCAGCATGAGGCACTGTGCTGACCTCACTAGAGCCCTGTCCAGCATGGGGCATTGTGCTGACCATACTAGAGCTCTGTCCAGCATGGGGCATTGTGCTGACCACATTAGAGCCCTGTCCAGCATGGGGCACTGTGCTGACCATACTAGATTTCTGTCCAGCATGGGGCACTGTGCTGACCACACTAGAGCCCTGTCCAGCATGGGGCATTGTGCTGACCATACTAGAGCCCTGTCCAGCATGGGGCATTGTGCTGACCATACTAGAGCCCTGTACAGCATGGGGCACTGTGCTGACCACACTAGAGCCCTGTCCAGCATGGGGCATTGTGCTGACCATACTCGAGCTCTGTCCAGCATGGGGCATTGTGCTGACCATACTAGAGCCCTGTCCAGCATGGGGCATTGTGCTGACCATATTAGAGTTCTGTCCAGCATGGGGCATTGTGCTGACCATACTAGAGCTCTGTCCAGCATGGGGCATTGTGCTGATAATACTAGAGCTCTGTCCAGCATGGGGCACTTTGCTGACCATACCAGAGCTCTATCCAGCATGGGGCATTGTGCTGACCATACTAGAGCATTGTCCAGCATGGGCATTGTGCTGACCATACTCGAGCCCTGTCCAGCATGGGGCATTGTGCTTACCATATTAGAGCATTGTCCAGCATGGGGCATTGTGCTGACCATACTAGAGCCCTGTCCAGCATGGGGCATTGTGCTGACCATACTAGAGCCCTGTCCAGCATGGGGCATTGTGCTGACCATACTAGAGTCCTGTCCAGCATGGGGCACTGTGCTGACCATTTTGGAGCTCTGTCCGGCATGGGGCACTGTGCTGACCATACTAGAGCATTGTCCACCATTGGGCACTGTGCTGACCACACAAGTGTACTGCCCACCATGGGACACTGTGCTGACCACACTAGAAGTGGCCGGCTGTGTGGTTCGCATCATTTTATGGGTCCCATCTTCTGCGCCCTCAGCACCAGTGGGTCTGTGGAGTTGAAAATCGTGGCTGGGAACAGATACAGAGAGAAAGAAATTCACTTTGAAAAGAGAATTGAGAAAAGATTGAAGGCATATTATTTGCAGAAATATGGGAAATGCACAAGAGAATGGGACTAATGGAGTGGTGAGGCCATGGAGGGATACAGACTCAAGAATGAGAATATTAAAATTAAGGTGCTGCCAGACCGGGAGCCAATGTAGATCAGTGAGCACAGGGGTGATGGGTGATCGGGATTTGGTGTGAGTTAGGATACAGGCAGCAGAGTTCTGGATGGGCTGTGGTTTATGGAGGTTTATAACTGGGAGGGTGACCAGGAGAGATTCGGAATAGTCAAGTGTGGATTTAACAAAGGCACATATGAGGGTTTGTGCAGCAGATGGGCTGAGGCAGAAGTGGAGACGGGTGATATTACTCAGGTGGTAGTAGACAAGGTTGGTGATGGAGAGAATTTGGAGATGAACTCAAGTAAGGTAAAAATAGAACTCAGAGGTTGTAAACTGTCTGGTTCAGCCTCAGGATCGGGTATGTGGTTCACAGATAGGGGATGGAGTTTGTGATGGAGACCAATGGACCAATGACACTGTCTTCTCTCTTCCCACAATTTACGTTCCAGAACAGTATTTCAGTAAACAGGGTTTACAGATCTCCTAGCTGGAAATAGAGACAGTATCAGCAGCAAAGAGGAGAGAGTAAATTACAAGAACTGAAATACCATTAGCAGTGGTTTATACAGCTGATTTCTGGAGATAGAGATTCAGCAGAAATAACAACAGCAGCAAGGAGGGTAGAGAAAATTACAGGAGCAGTAATGCAGTTAAACATGGTTAATCAAGGTAATTACTGGAGATATTCACCGGGATTAACAACAGCAGCAAGGAGGGTAGAGAAAATTACAGGAATATAATACAGTTAAACATGGTTTAAGGAATAAATACCTGGAAACAGATACTAACCAGGGACACCAGCAAGACCGAGGATGGGATAATAAATGTATTGAGCAATCCGAAGTGCGAGGTAGATGCGAAAGTCTAATGAGAACCGATCATAATGTGTAGAAAGATCGTGAAGTTCTGAGGATAAACTCTTGCTCATTGTTGTAACATTCCAATCTATTGTTCTCAGATTCTGACCCATTGTTCTCAGATTCTGACCCATTGTTCTCAGACTCTGACCCATTGTTCTCAGATTCTGACACATTGTTCTCAGATTCTGACCCATTGTTCTCAGACTCTGACCCATTGTTCTCAGATTCTGACCCATTGTTCTCAGACTCTGACCCATTGTTCTCAGACTCTGACCCATTGTTCTCAGATTCTGACCCATTGTTCTCAGACTCTGACCCATTGTTCTCAGATTCTGACCCATTGTTCTCAGATTCTGACCCATTGTTCTCAGATTCTGACCCATTGTTCTCAGACTCTGACCCATTGTTCTCAGACTCTGACCCATTGTTCTCAGACTCTGACCCATTGTTATCAGACTCTGACCCATTGTTCTCAGATTCTGACCCATTGTTCTCAGATTCTGACCCATTGTTCTCAGACTCTGACCCATTGTTCTCAGATTCTGACCCATTGTTCTCAGATTCTGACCCATTGTTCTCAGACTCTGACCCATTGTTCTCAGATTCTGACCCATTGTTCTCAGATTCTGACCCATTGTTCTCAGATTCTGACCCATTGTTCTCAGATTCTGACCCATTGTTCTCAGATTCTGACCCATTGTTCTCAGACTCTGACCCATTGTTCTCAGATTCTGACCCATTGTTCTCAGATTCTGACCCATTGTTCTCAGATTCTGACCCATTGTTCTCAGATTCTGACCCATTGTTCTCAGACTCTGACCCATTGTTCTCAGACTCTGACCCATTGTTCTCAGATTCTGACCCATTGTTCTCAGATTCTGACCCATTGTTCTCAGACTCTGACCCATTGTTCTCAGATTCTGACACATTGTTCTCAGATTCTGACCCATTGTTCTCAGACTCTGACCCATTGTTCTCAGATTCTGACCCATTGTTCTCAGATTCTGACCCATTGTTCTCAGACTCTGACCCATTGTTCTCAGATTCTGACCCATTGTTCTCAGACTCTGACCCATTGTTCTCAGATTCTGACCCATTGTTCTCAGATTCTGACCCATTGTTCTCAGATTCTGACCCATTGTTCTCAGACTCTGACCCATTGTTCTCAGACTCTGACCCATTGTTCTCAGACTCTGACCCATTGTTATCAGACTCTGACCCATTGTTCTCAGATTCTGACCCATTGTTCTCAGATTCTGACCCATTGTTCTCAGACTCTGACCCATTGTTCTCAGATTCTGACCCATTGTTCTCAGATTCTGACCCATTGTTCTCAGACTCTGACCCATTGTTCTCAGATTCTGACCCATTGTTCTCAGATTCTGACCCATTGTTCTCAGATTCTGACCCATTGTTCTCAGATTCTGACCCATTGTTCTCAGATTCTGACCCATTGTTCTCAGATTCTGACCCATTGTTCTCAGACTCTGACCCATTGTTCTCAGATTCTGACCCATTGTTCTCAGATTCTGACCCATTGTTCTCAGATTCTGACCCATTGTTCTCAGATTCTGATCCATTGTTCTCAGACTCTGACCCATTGTTCTCAGACTCTGACCCATTGTTCTCAGATTCTGACCCATTGTTCTCAGATTCTGACCCATTGTTCTCAGACTCTGACCCATTGTTCTCAGATTCTGACCCATTGTTCTCAGATTCTGACCCATTGTTCTCAGACTCTGACCCATTGTTCTCAGATTCTGACCCATTGTTCTCAGACTCTGACCCATTGTTCTCAGATTCTGACCCATTGTTCTCAGACTCTGACCCATTGTTCTCAGATTCTGACCCATTGTTCTCAGATTCTGACCCATTGTTCTCAGATTCTGACCCATTGTTCTCAGATTCTGACCCATTGTTCTCAGACTCTGACCCATTGTTCTCAGATTCTGACCCATTGTTCTCAGACTCTGACCCATTGTTCTCAGATTCTGACCCATTGTTCTCAGACTCTGACCCATTGTTCTCAGATTCTGACCCATTGTTCTCAGACTCTGACCCATTGTTCTCAGATTCTGACCCATTGTTCTCAGACTCTGACCCATTGTTCTCAGATTCTGACCCATTGTTCTCAGATTCTGACCCATTGTTCTCAGATTCTGACCCATTGTTCTCAGATTCTGACCCATTGTTCTCAGACTCTGACCCATTGTTCTCAGACTCTGACCCATTGTTCTCAGAATCTGACCCATTGTTCTCAGATTCTGACCCATTGTTCTCAGATTCTGACCCATTGTTCTCAGACTCTGACCCATTGTTCTCAGATTCTGACCCATTGTTCTCAGATTCTGACCCATTGTTCTCAGATTCTGTCCCATTGTTATCAGATTCTGACCCATTGTTCTCAGATTCTGACCCATTGTTCTCAGATTCTGACCCATTGTTATCAGATTCTGACCCATTGTTATCAGATTCTGACACATTGTTCTCAGATTCTGACCCATTGTTCTCAGATTCTGACCCATTGTTCTCAGATTCTGACCCATTGTTCTCAGATTCTGACACATTGTTCTCAGATTCTGACCCATTGTTATCAGATTCTGACCCATTGTTCTCAGATTCTTACCCATTGTTCTCAGATTCTGACCCATTGTTCTCAGATTCTGACCCATTGTTCTCAGATTCTGACACATTGTTCTCAGATTCTGACCCATTGTTATCAGATTCTGACCCATTGTTCTCAGATTCTGACCCAATTGTTCTCAGATTCTGACCCATTGTTCTCAGACTCTGACCCATTGTTCTCAGATTCTGACCCATTGTTCTCAGATTCTGATCCATTGTTCTCAGACTCTGACCCATTGTTCTCAGATTCTGACCCATTGTTCTCAGATTCTGACCCATTGTTCTCAGATTCTGACCCATTGTTCTCAGATTCTGATCCATTGTTCTCAGATTCTGACACATTGTTCTCAGATTCTGACACATTGTTCTCAGATTCTGACCCATTGTTCTCAGACTCTGACCCATTGTTATCAGATTCTGACCCATTGTTCTCAGATTCTGACCCATTGTTCTCAGATTCTGACCCATTGTTCTCAGATTCTGATCCATTGTTCTCAGATTCTGACCCATTGTTCTCAGATTCTGACCCATTGTTCTGAGATTCTGACCCATTGTTCTCAGACTCTGACCCATTGTTCTCAGACTCTGACCCATTGTTCTCAGATTCTGACCCATTGTTCTCAGACTCTGACCCATTGTTCTCAGACTCTGACCCATTGTTCTCAGACTCTGATCCATTGTTCTCAGACTCTGACCCATTGTTCTCAGATTCTGACCCATTGTTCTCAGACTCTGACCCATTGTTATCAGATTCTGACCCATTGTTCTCAGACTCTGACCCATTGTTCTCAGATTCTGACCCAGTGTTCTCAGATTCTGACCCATTGTTCTCAGATTCTGACCCATTGTTCTCAGACTCTGACCCATTGTTCTCAGATTCTGACCCATTGTTCTCAGATTCTGACCCATTGTTCTCAGACTCTGACCCATTGTTCTCAGATTCTGACCCATTGTTCTCAGATTCTGACCCATTGTTCTCAGATTCTGACCCATTGTTCTCAGATTCTGACCCATTGTTCTCAGATTCTGACCCATTGTTCTCAGACTCTGACCCATTGTTATCAGATTCTGACCCATTGTTCTCAGACTCTGACCCATTGTTCTCAGATTCTGACCCATTGTTCTCAGATTCTGACCCATTGTTCTCAGACTCTGACCCATTGTTCTCAGATTCTGACCCATTGTTCTCAGATTCTGACCCATTGTTCTCAGACTCTGACCCATTGTTCTCAGATTCTGACCCATTGTTCTCAGATTCTGACCCATTGTTCTCAGATTCTGATCCATTGTTCTCAGATTCTGACCCATTGTTCTCAGATTCTGACCCATTGTTCTCAGACTCTGACCCATTGTTCTCAGATTCTGACCCATTGTTCTCAGATTCTGACCCATTGTTCTCAGATTCTGACCCATTGTTCTCAGATTCTGACCCATTGTTCTCAGACTCTGACCCATTGTTCTCAGATTCTGACCCATTGTTCTCAGATTCTGACCCATTGTTCTCAGACTCTGACCCATTGTTCTCAGATTCTGACCCATTGTTCTCAGACTCTGACCCATTGTTCTCAGACTCTGACCCATTGTTCTCAGAATCTGTCCCATTGTTCTCAGATTCTGACCCATTGTTCTCAGACTCTGACCCATTGTTCTCAGATTCTGATCCATTGTTCTCAGATTCTGACCCATTGTTCTCAGACTCTGACCCATTGTTCTCAGATTCTGACCCATTGTTCTCAGATTCTGATCCATTGTTCTCAGACTCTGACCCATTGTTCTCAGATTCTGATCCATTGTTCTCAGATTCTGACCCATTGTTCTCAGTTTCTGACCCATTGTTCTCAGATTCTGACCCATTGTTCTCAGACTCTGACCCATTGTTCTCAGATTCTGACCCATTGTTCTCAGACTCTGACCCATTGTTCTCAGATTCTGACCCATTGTTCTCAGACTCTGACCCATTGTTCTCAGATTCTGACCCATTGTTCTCAGATTCTGACCCATTGTTCTCAGATTCTGACCCATTGTTCTCAGATTCTGACCCATTGTTCTCAGACTCTGACCCATTGTTCTCAGATTCTGACCCATTGTTCTCAGACTCTGACCCATTGTTCTCAGATTCTGACCCATTGTTCTCAGACTCTGACCCATTGTTCTCAGATTCTGACCCATTGTTCTCAGACTCTGACCCATTGTTCTCAGATTCTGACCCATTGTTCTCAGACTCTGACCCATTGTTCTCAGATTCTGACCCATTGTTCTCAGATTCTGACCCATTGTTCTCAGATTCTGACCCATTGTTCTCAGATTCTGACCCATTGTTCTCAGACTCTGACCCATTGTTCTCAGACTCTGACCCATTGTTCTCAGAATCTGACCCATTGTTCTCAGATTCTGACCCATTGTTCTCAGATTCTGACCATTGTTCTCAGACTCTGACCCATTGTTCTCAGATTCTGACCCATTGTTCTCAGATTCTGACCCATTGTTCTCAGATTCTGTCCCATTGTTATCAGATTCTGACCCATTGTTCTCAGATTCTGACCCATTGTTCTCAGATTCTGACCCATTGTTATCAGATTCTGACCCATTGTTATCAGATTCTGACACATTGTTCTCAGATTCTGACCCATTGTTCTCAGATTCTGACCCATTGTTCTCAGATTCTGACCCATTGTTCTCAGATTCTGACACATTGTTCTCAGATTCTGACCCATTGTTATCAGATTCTGACCCATTGTTCTCAGATTCTTACCCATTGTTCTCAGATTCTGACCCATTGTTCTCAGATTCTGACCCATTGTTCTCAGATTCTGACACATTGTTCTCAGATTCTGACCCATTGTTATCAGATTCTGACCCATTGTTCTCAGATTCTGACCCAATTGTTCTCAGATTCTGACCCATTGTTCTCAGACTCTGACCCATTGTTCTCAGATTCTGACCCATTGTTCTCAGATTCTGATCCATTGTTCTCAGACTCTGACCCATTGTTCTCAGATTCTGACCCATTGTTCTCAGATTCTGACCCATTGTTCTCAGATTCTGACCCATTGTTCTCAGATTCTGATCCATTGTTCTCAGATTCTGACACATTGTTCTCAGATTCTGACACATTGTTCTCAGATTCTGACCCATTGTTCTCAGACTCTGACCCATTGTTATCAGATTCTGACCCATTGTTCTCAGATTCTGACCCATTGTTCTCAGATTCTGACCCATTGTTCTCAGATTCTGATCCATTGTTCTCAGATTCTGACCCATTGTTCTCAGATTCTGACCCATTGTTCTGAGATTCTGACCCATTGTTCTCAGACTCTGACCCATTGTTCTCAGACTCTGACCCATTGTTCTCAGATTCTGACCCATTGTTCTCAGACTCTGACCCATTGTTCTCAGACTCTGACCCATTGTTCTCAGACTCTGATCCATTGTTCTCAGACTCTGACCCATTGTTCTCAGATTCTGACCCATTGTTCTCAGACTCTGACCCATTGTTATCAGATTCTGACCCATTGTTCTCAGACTCTGACCCATTGTTCTCAGATTCTGACCCAGTGTTCTCAGATTCTGACCCATTGTTCTCAGATTCTGACCCATTGTTCTCAGACTCTGACCCATTGTTCTCAGATTCTGACCCATTGTTCTCAGATTCTGACCCATTGTTCTCAGACTCTGACCCATTGTTCTCAGATTCTGACCCATTGTTCTCAGATTCTGACCCATTGTTCTCAGATTCTGACCCATTGTTCTCAGATTCTGACCCATTGTTCTCAGATTCTGACCCATTGTTCTCAGATTCTGACCCATTGTTCTCAGACTCTGACCCATTGTTATCAGATTCTGACCCATTGTTCTCAGACTCTGACCCATTGTTCTCAGATTCTGACCCATTGTTCTCAGATTCTGACCCATTGTTCTCAGACTCTGACCCATTGTTCTCAGATTCTGACCCATTGTTCTCAGATTCTGACCCATTGTTCTCAGACTCTGACCCATTGTTCTCAGATTCTGACCCATTGTTCTCAGATTCTGACCCATTGTTCTCAGATTCTGATCCATTGTTCTCAGATTCTGACCCATTGTTCTCAGATTCTGACCCATTGTTCTCAGACTCTGACCCATTGTTCTCAGATTCTGACCCATTGTTCTCAGATTCTGACCCATTGTTCTCAGATTCTGACCCATTGTTCTCAGATTCTGACCCATTGTTCTCAGACTCTGACCCATTGTTCTCAGATTCTGACCCATTGTTCTCAGATTCTGACCCATTGTTCTCAGACTCTGACCCATTGTTCTCAGATTCTGACCCATTGTTCTCAGACTCTGACCCATTGTTCTCAGACTCTGACCCATTGTTCTCAGAATCTGTCCCATTGTTCTCAGATTCTGACCCATTGTTCTCAGACTCTGACCCATTGTTCTCAGATTCTGATCCATTGTTCTCAGATTCTGACCCATTGTTCTCAGACTCTGACCCATTGTTCTCAGATTCTGACCCATTGTTCTCAGATTCTGATCCATTGTTCTCAGACTCTGACCCATTGTTCTCAGATTCTGATCCATTGTTCTCAGATTCTGACCCATTGTTCTCAGTTTCTGACCCATTGTTCTCAGACTCTGACCCATTGTTCTCAGATTCTGACCCATTGTTCTCAGATTCTGACCCATTGTTCTCAGATTCTGACCCATTGTTCTCAGATTCTGACCCATTGTTCTCAGATTCTGATCCATTGTTCTCAGATTCTGACCCATTGTTCTCAGATTCTGACCCATTGTTCTCAGATTCTGACCCATTGTTCTCAGATTCTGACCCATTGTTCTCAGATTCTGACCCATTGTTATCAGATTCTGACCCATTGTTCTCAGACTCTGACCCATTGTTCTCAGATTCTGAGCCATTGTTCTCAGATTCTGACCCATTGTTCTCAGACTCTGACCCATTGTTCTCAGATTCTGACCCATTGTTCTCAGATTCTGACCCATTGTTCTCAGACTCTGACACATTGTTCTCAGACTCTGACCCATTGTTCTCAGACTCTGACCCATTGTTCTCAGATTCTGACCCATTGTTCTCAGATTCTGATCCATTGTTCTCAGATTCTGACCCATTGTTCTCAGATTCTGACCCATTGTTATCAGATTCTGACCCATTGTTCTCAGACTCTGACCCATTGTTCTCAGATTCTGATCCATTGTTCTCAGATTCTGACCCATTGTTCTCAGACTCTGACCCATTGTTATCAGATTCTGACCCATTGTTCTCAGACTCTGACCCATTGTTATCAGATTCTGACCCATTGTTCTCAGACTCTGACCCATTGTTCTCAGACTCTGACCCATTGTTCTCAGACTCTGACCCATTGTTCTCAGATTCTGACCCATTGTTATCAGATTCTGACCCATTGTTCTCAGACTCTGACCCATTGTTCTCAGATTCTGACCCATTGTTCTCAGATTCTGACCCATTGTTCAGAGACTCTGACCCATTGTTCTCAGATTCTGATCCATTGTTCTCAGATTCTGACCCATTGTTCTCAGACTCTGACCCATTGTTCTCAGATTCTGACCCATTGTTCTCAGATTCTGATCCATTGTTCTCAGACTCTGACCCATTGTTCTCAGATTCTGATCCATTGTTCTCAGATTCTGACCCATTGTTCTCAGATTCTGACCCATTGTTCTCAGACTCTGACCCATTGTTCTCAGATTCTGACCCATTGTTATCAGATTCTGACCCATTGTTCTCAGACTCTGACCCATTGTTCTCAGATTCTGACCCATTGTTCTCAGACTCTGACCCATTGTTCTCAGATTCTGACCCATTGTTCTCAGATTCTGACCCATTGTTCTCAGATTCTGACCCATTGTTCTCAGATTCTGACCCATTGTTATCAGACACTGACCCATTGTTCTCAGATTCTGACCCATTGTTCTCAGACTCTGACCCATTGTTCTCAGATTCTGACCCATTGTTCTCAGACTCTGACCCATTGTTCTCAGATTCTGACCCATTGTTCTCAGATTCTGACCCATTGTTCTCAGATTCTGACCCATTGTTCTCAGATTCTGACCCATTGTTATCAGACTCTGACCCATTGTTCTCAGA